>NC_139663.1:14642965-14645465 GCF_951799395.1 Argentina silus
CCTTCAGTACTCTCCCCCTCCCCCTCTCTCTCTCTCCCCTTCTCTCCCCCTCACCATCTCTCTCTCTCCCCCTCTCTCTCTCCCCCTCCCCCTCTCTCTCTCCCCCTCTCTCACTCTCACCCTCTCTCTCTCTCACCCTCCCCCTCCCCCCCTCTCTCAGCCCCAGCCTCTCCCTCTCCGCCCAGGGTCAGACCATGGTCTCAGCCCTGGTCTTCAGTACCCTAACCCTCCCTCTCTCTCTCTCTCTCTCCCCCTTCCTCCAGCCTCTCCCTCAGTGCCCAGGGTCAGACCATGGTCTCAGCCCTGGTCTTCAGTACTCTCCTCTGGCTGTCTCTGATCCTGACCCTGAGGTTCTGTCTGAAGCTGCTCCTCTCCTACCACCGCTGGATGTTCGAGCAGCACGGGAGAATCTCCGTCACCACCAAAGTCTGGGTGGTACGTCCCTCGTTGTCGTTGTTGTTGTTTGTTAGGCTTTGGTATTAGCTGGAGTAGAAGGGGTAGTGGTGTAGTGTGTGTTGTGTTTGTAGGGGTAGAGATTGCAATGGAGAGGTTGTAGACACACACACACACACACACACACACACACACACACACACACACACACACACACACACACACACACACACACACACCCACCCACAGGTTGAAGCAGCAGTCCAGATGATAGTTCTAGTAGAAGGTGTCAGAAGTTGTGTTATCTTGCAGGATGACGTTTTTGGCATTGTGCATTACTATAGATTAAGTAACAATCCACCTTTCCCTCTCTGTCTGTCTTCCTCCCTCCATCTCTCTCTCTCTCTCCACCCCCCCACCCCCACCCCACCCCCACCCCCACCCCCCCTCTCAGACCCTGCTACGGTTGCTGTCTGGGAGGAAGCCTCTGCTCTACAGCTACCAGACGTCCCTGCCTCACCTCCCCGTCCCGCCCATCAAAGACACACTACAGAGGGTGAGTGTGTGTGACAGAGATGAACAGTCCTGTCCTCCTCCAGCTCCCAGCGGCAGAGGTCAACTTCATGTTGTCTGCAGAACAGTGGAGGCCGGTGGAGGTAGAAAATCGGAGGATCACACCTGTTTGATACCATTCCTCATTCCGTTCCTTGCATTACAATGAGCCCGTCCTCCGATTTCAACCTCCGCCAGCCTCCCCTGATCCAGAACAAGTCACTTGTAACAATTCCCCATTCTAACTGTCAAACGTTTTTTTTAGGGTAAAAAGGTTGATCATCATCATCATCATCATCGTTTTTTCTGTTTATTTGACCATTTTATAAACAAGCTCACATGAATACAAAATCTACATGTACAAAAATAACACAATGAAGTCCATGACTTATTAATAATACTTTTCCTGGTTTAATAGAGGTTAAATTAAAACAATAAACAATAAATAAAATACTTTGTTAATAACACAATAAATTTCACAACTTATTTCCATTGCGGTCCTCATCCTTCCTTCATCACCATTATCTTCTTATAATAGTAATAATAATAATAATAATTTATTTATTTATTTTGTAGAGCGCTTTTCACTGTACTCAAAGACAGTGGTGGTCCTCTGTGGCTCAGTTGGTAGAGCATGGCGCCGACAACGCTTAGGTTGTGGGTTTGATTTCCGCTGGGACCATATATACTGAAATGTATGCACTCACTGCAATGTAAGTCGCTTTGGATGAAAGCGTCAGCTAAATGGCATATATTATTATTATTATTAATACACTACATTTCATGGAGACAACAACAATTGATAACTCAGTAAAAACAACAATACAAAACAATGTGTACGTGTGTATTCTGTGACAGAGACATCAGTGTGTAAGTGTGTGTGTGTGTGTCTCTCTCCGTCGGTCAGTACCTGGAGTCTGTGCGTCCACTGCACACCGGCCCAGGGTTCGAAAGGATGACTGCGCTGACGGCTCAGTTTGAGAACAGTCTGGGAAACAGACTACAGCGCTACCTCAAACTCAAAGCACTGTGGGCTACCAACTACGTGAGTAGAGTCACTGATACAGACACACACACACACACACACACACACACACACACACACACACACACACACACACACACACACACACACACACACACACACTGTCCAATCTATTCATTGTAGTTTCATGGTTGTTGTTCTCATGCAGATGAGATTTTACCTTTCTTATTCCCCCCCCCCCCTCCTCAGGTGAGTGACTGGTGGGAGGAGTATATCTACCTCAGGGGGCGTGGCCCCATTATGGTCAACAGCAACTACTATGGCATGGTAATGTTCTACCCATCTTTACCTGTGTGTGTGTGTGTGTGTGTGTGTGTGTGTGTGTGCGTGTGTGTACACTAACTCCCAATGTCTCCTCAAGCCCAAACTGTATCCGTCATTCCCCGGTCTCCTCCCACTGTATTGTGACATTCCTGAGTCAGAGCTGGGAATACCAGGCATGTCAGGAACGCTGGATGTACTGACCTGCTCCAGTGGTGTACACACCGACCCCCCCTTAACCTACCCCCC
>NC_139663.1:14647965-14650465 GCF_951799395.1 Argentina silus
GTTCAACAAGGGGGCAGAATGAGTGTTCTTCCTGCTCCCGGGGGAATGATTTCAACAATAGCAAAACTCAGACCCAACAAGTTGAAATGTTCACTTTAAATATATAACAATATATGCCGCTTATCTGACACTTTTATCCAAAGCGACTTACATTGCAGTGAGTGCATACATTTCAGTATATATGGTCCCAGCAGGAATCAAACCCACAACATAAGCGTTGTTAGAACCATGCTCTACCAACTGAACCACAGAGGACCACGTTTAAGTTGATGTGTTCCTCTCAGAGAACGTCCCTCAGGGGCAGGGGCATGCAGAAGAGACAGTGTGTGTGTGTAAAGAGGAAGTGTGTAAAAATGGGGAAGCGGACAGGAAGGAGAAATGGAGAGCGATGTTTGAGAGAGCATGGAGGAAGCTGTAGGGGAGATGGTGTAAAGAAGAAGAGAAGAAAGAAAGGGAGAGTGGAAAAATGGAGAGAGATTGAGTGGTTATAGGTGAGATGTGGAGGGGGGGGGGGGGATGGCTGCTGGGGCTCAGTTCCATTTCCTCCCCAAGCCCCTTCCCCAAAGGCTCTAAGGGGATAGTGTAATGATGATGTTTCTGATATTGAAGGATAATATCCAATGGTGCTTGGAAGAAAGTGGATATTCAAATTGAAAGTTGAATAAAGACAATTTATTAGTCAAGTCGACTTGGGACACTAGACTACTGTCCAGGAGAATGGGCAGCAGGGCAGTGGCACCCACTCAAGAGCTTGTAGTCAATTCTATATTATAGTAGGTAGTAAACAAGAAACAAAGACATCTTGTTCACATCCGTCTAGATGAGTGAGTCAGTGAGTCAGGCTGTGTCACCCCAAGGCATGGGGCAGGTGTACCTTTTGTTTCCAAGGGAACATAAACATAATATCAGATCAGGACAGAGTTGGAATGTGTCCAAGGAGAGTGTTGGGTCCAGAGAGGGGAAAAGAAATGGAAAGTGAGATGGAGTGAGAGATGAAAGGCAGACAGGAAGAAAGAAGAACGAGAAGAAGTGAAAGGAGAGAGAGGGAAGTGAAAGTCTTTTGAAGAGGACAATGCGAAACAGAGAAGGAAAGAAGTAGTGTGTGAAAGAGAAGTGAAATGTGTGAAAGATTCAAGATTCAAGATTCTTTATTTGTCACGTGCATACAAGTATACAGTGAAATGCAAAAGTGACAGTGCCACAGAGTAGTGCAACAATACAATAAGTTTGAAAATAGATTAAAATAAAATAGAAGTACTAAAAAATATACAGTATGGACAGTATAAACAGTATAAACAATATGAACAGTATAAGCAGTAAGAAATATAAACAGCAGATGGATGATTATGTGTGTGCATATGTGTTATGATGTCAGTGAGTGTGTGAGTGACTTGAGGGGGGCACTGGTGGGGTCATCGTTGATGATTCTGATGGCGTGGGGGAAGAAACTCAGCCTTAGCCTCTCTGTTCTTGCTGCATGACAGCAAAGGCGTTTGCCTGACCGCAGCAGCTGGAACAGTCCGTTTTTCGGGTGGTGAGGGTCCTTCATAATCCTGTAGGCTCTGGTCCTACACCTCCTGGTGTACAGGACATGGAGAGGGGGGGTTGGAGCTCCCATGGTCTTTTCTGCCAGGCGTACCACCCTTTGCAGAGCTCGCCTGTCCTGGGCCGTGCTGTTACCATACCAGACGGTGATGTTGCAAGCCAGGATGCTCTCCACAGCTCCAGAGTAGAAGGACTGAAGGATCCTCCGGGAGACTTTGAATTTCCTCAGCTGCCTGAGATGGAACAGGCGCTGCCTTGCCTTTCCCACCAGTGTACAGATGTGGGTAGTCCAGGTCAGGTCTTCTGAGATGTGGACTCCCAGGTATTTAAAACTGCTCACCCTGTCCACAGCAGTCCCATCGATGTCCAGCGGTGTGTAGGCCCTTAGTTGTTGTGCTCTCCCGAAGTCCACAATCAGCTCTTTTGTCTTGGAGACATTCAGGATGAGGCTATTCTCCTGACACCATAGTGACAGGTCCGCCACCTCGTCCAGGTAGCCTTTCTCATTGTTGTCTGAGATCAGCCCCACCACGACTGTGTCGTCCGCAAACTTAATGATGGAGTTTTCGCTGGACTTAGCCACACAGTCATGGGTGTACAGGGAATAGAGGAGGGGACTAAGGACGCAGCCCTGGGGGGACCCTGTGCTCAGTATGAGTGAGCTGGAGGTGTGTCTACCCACCCTGACCACCTGTGGCCTGGCTGTCAGAAAGTCCAGGATCCAGGCACACAGGGGAATGTTCAGTCCTAAACCAATCATCTTATCAGCCAGTCTGGTGGGGACTATGGTATTGAACGCTGAGCTGTAGTCTATAAACAGCATTCTCACATAGCCCCCCTTCTGACTGTCAAGGTGAGAGAGAGTGGTGTGGAGGACCTGGGAAACTGCATCGTCCGTAGATCTGTTTGGTCTGTATGCGAACTGCAGTGGGTCCAGGGTCGGAGGGAGGGAGGA
>NC_139663.1:14655465-14730465 GCF_951799395.1 Argentina silus
GTACTGTAACATCTATGAAGGTTAGGTACAGTAGTGTAACATCTATGAAGGTTAGGTACAGTACTGTAACATCTATGAAGGTTAGATACAGTACTGTAACATCTATGAAGGTTAGGTACAGTACTGTAACATCTATGAAGGTTAGGTACAGTACTGTAGGTCTATCTATGAAGGTTAGGTACAGTACTGTAGGTCTATCTATGAAGGTTAGGTACAGTACTGTAGGTCTATCTATGAAGGTTAGGTACAGTACTGTAACATCTATGAAGGTTAGGTACAGTACTGTAACATCTATGAAGGTTAGGTACAGTACTGTAACATCTATGAAGGTTAGGTACAGTACTGTAGGTCTATCTATGAAGGTTAGGTACAGTACTGTAGGTCTATCTATGAAGGTTAGGTACAGTACTGTAACATCTATGAAGGTTAGGTACAGTACTGTAGGTCTATCTATGAAGGTTAGGTACAGTACTGTAACATCTATGAAGGTTAGGTACAGTACTGTAACATCTATGAAGGTTAGGTACAGTACTGTAGGTCTATCTATGAAGGTTAGGTACAGTACTGTAGGTCTATCTGTGAAGGTTAGGTACAATACTGTAACATCTATGAAGGTTAGGTACAGTACTGTAGGTCTATCTATGAAGGTTAGGTACAGTACTGTAACATCTATGAAGGTTAGGTACAGTACTGTAACATCTATGAAGGTTAGGTACAGTACTGTAGGTCTATCTATGAAGGTTAGGTACAGTACTGTAGGTCTATCTATGAAGGTTAGGTACAATACTGTAACATCTATGAAGGTTAGGTACAGTACTGTAGGTCTATCTATGAAGGTTAGGTACAGTACTGTAGGTCTATCTATGAAGGTTAGGTACAGTACTGTAGGTCTATCTATGAAGGTTAGGTACAGGTACATCTATGAAGGTTGTTGCCTGTGTCTGACCCATGCTGTTGACCATAAATCAGACCAGTAGCCGCTTTTCGACAGCGGTGCCAGAGCGTGCTTACCAGCGGCCAGCAGCCGGGGCTTCGAGCCTTCGAGGAAATTCAAGCCTGAATGAATTTCCACAGTAGGGCTTTCTAGTCCCAACCTGTATGATCTCCAGTTTGTTTACATTCTGTAACCAACACATCAAATCCTCCGGTTTCCCAACAGGTTCTGGCACTTTATGACCATTGTGTTTGTAAAAAGCACGAATCAAATGCATTCGATTGTGTAGTTACAGCAAGCTAACTTGGATTATGCTTGCACCCACCAATATGGCTAGCCAACTAAAGCACTGGAAGTGACTGTGGAAAAGCAATTGGACTTAGCACACACCATTCCAACTTCATCAGCTCTGGCTGTGTGGGCTATAGGAAGGGAAATGAGGCTGGTGGAGGTAGAAATCTGAGGATTCCATGCGTTAAGATGAGCCCGTCCTCCGATTTCTACCTCCACCAGCCTCCCCTGGGACTGAGACAGGTCGGCTCGGTCTCTTTCCTCTCCGACTAAAAGAGATCCCCTGTCAGTTGTCACTGTCCCTTCTTGAGCTTACATCAGAGACACACAGGTCGGGGGGTTTTATGTTGTTTAAATAGTAACTGATGCACACAGATAGTGTTTTCACTGAGAGTTAAATCTTCACTGTCTGTTTCATAGTTGAGAGGACAGTGTTCACACTCTCTCTCTCTCTCTCTCTCTCTCTCTTCACTTGTCCCTGCTCCCCGGGTGTCCAGACAGGCTAGACTGTGGTCCTCTGTGGCTCAGTTGGTAGAGCATGGCGCTAAGAACGCTTAGGTTGTGGGTTCAGTTTCCGCTGGGACCATATATACTGAAAAATGTATGCACTCACTGCAATGGAAGTTGCTTTGGATTAAAGAGTCAGCTAAATGGCATGTAGACAGGCCAGAGGTTGGCACACCTGGCACGAGAGGGTGTTGGCACGAGAGGGTTCGAGGGAAGTAGTGTTGTAGTTAGTGTTCTAAGTGTTGTGAGTGTCCTAAGTGAGAGGGCTGTTATCGTCATGGAATGTCTGGTGGAGGACAGGTCAGGAGTCTACATGTGATCCTTATCAGAACTCTCTGTGGCCTCTCCCTGTCTCTTTCCCTGTTTGTCATCATTGTTTCCTCAATTAAAGATTAATCTGCTTTGAAGTAAATCTCTCCACCCCACCCCAACACCGCCAGGTCCAGGAGCAGACGGCCAGCTCCCTAGCGGTGGCCCAGGCCCTGGCTGACGACGTGGACTGTCATGTGTTCCCCTTCAGGGACTTTGGTAAAGGCAGGATCAAGAAGCTGAAGATCAGCCCCGACGCCTTCATCCAGCTGGCCCTGCAGCTGGCCTACTACAGGGTGAGAGCACAGACACATAGATGTTCTCCCCCACTGGGACGGGATGGGGAGGGAACAGAGTATGGACTGCTGTCTTTCCCAACACGAGGAGGCACGTGAACATCCAGGACCAGGTGTTGTGGGAACCGTGCTCCCTGGGAAACCCACCATCTTTCTGTTAACATCCCTTCTGCCTCCTGGTTTCCACAGCCCACACATACCAATCCCCTACCACTACCTCCCCATAAAATAACAGTGTCTAATCCAGAACACAGTAGTGTCTAATCAATAACTCACTATATAATCAATAACAGTGTCTAATCCATAATACAGTTGTGTCTAATCAGTAACACACTATCTAAACAATAACAGCGTCTAATCAATAATACAGTTGTGTCTAATCAATAACTCACTATATAATCAATAACAGCGTCTAATCAATAATACAGTTGTGTCTAATCAATAACTCACTATATAATCAATAACAGTGTTGAATCAGTAACTCACTATATAATCAATAACAGTGTCGAATCCATAATACAGTAGTGTCTAATCAATAACTCACTATCGATTGACACTGTTTAAGCAGGATGGTGGCACATAGGTTTAGGAATGTTTTGGAAAGTCCAGTCCTGGAACTGAACTCTGCCTACTCTATCCTTTTAAGAACATATGGAAACTCGAAACGTGTGCATATTTCATAAGATGTATTGTGCTTTCGCTTTCTCTCCTTCCCCCCCTTTCTCTCTCTCTCTCACCCTCCCTCTCTCTTCTCTTCGCTCTCTCTCCCTCCCCATTCCCCTCGCTCTCTCTCCCTCTCCTCCCCCTTCCCCTTCATTCCTCTCTTTCTCACCCTCTCTCTTCTCTCTCTCCCCATTCCCCCCTCTCTCTCTCCCTCTCCTCCCCTTCCCCTCCATTCCTCTCTCTCTCACCCTCCCTCTCTCTTCTCTTCTCTCTCTCCCTCCCCATTCCCCTCGCTCTCTCTCCCTCTCCTCCCCCTTCCCCTCCATTCCTCTCTCTCTCACCCTCCCTCTCTCCCTCTCTCTCTCTCTCCCTCTAGGACAGGGGTATGTTCTGTCTGACCTACGAGGCGTCTATGACGCGTCTGTTCAGAGAAGGGAGAACGGAGACGGTGCGATCCTGCTCTAACGAGAGCTCTGCCTTCGTCAAGGCCCTGGAGAACGGAGAGGTAGGGAGTACGCACACGCACACAAACGCCACGCCACACACACACACACACACACACCTGGACGTAGTAAACCCTATTTTATTGTCTGTTTCACTGACTGTTATAACAACCTCTCTGTCTCACAGGGGGTAGAGCACTGTAGACGGCTGTTCCGATTGGCCGCAGAGAGGCACCAGAACCTCTACCGATTGGCCATGACGGGATCAGGCATTGACAGGCACCTGTTCTGCCTGTACGTGGTCTCCAAATACCTGGGGGTGGAGTCTCCATTCCTGAAAGAGGTATGTGTGTCAGCAGACTCAAGTCAGGTGTTTAGTGACAGGACAGCAGTGACAGATGACAGGTATGTTGTGACAGGACAGCAGTGTCAGGTGTTTAGTGACAGGTGTGTAGTGTGCGGTGTCAGGTGTGCGGTGTGAGGTGTCAGGTGTGCGGTGTCAGGTGTGCGGTGTGTGGTGTCAGGTGTGCGGTGTCAGGTGTGCGGTGTCAGGTGTGTAGTGACTAACCTCCTTCCTCCCCTGTCTCAGGTGCTGTCGGAACCCTGGCGTCTCTCCACCAGTCAGACTCCCGTCCAGCAGTTGGAGCTGTTTGACCTGAAGAACCACCCAGAGTTCATATCCTTGGGGGGCGGCTTTGGCCCTGTGAGTACTCTACCTGATGACCCCGCACACACACACACACACACACACACACACACACACACACACACACACACACACACACACTACAACCAGAGTTAATCTCCCTGGGAGGTGGATTCGGTCCTGTGAGTACTCTACCTGATGACCCCACACACACACACACACACACACACACACACACACACATACACACTATAACCAGAGTTCATCTCCCTGGGAGGCGGATTCTGTCCAGTGAGTACTGAGAATACCTGATAACCATAACCACACTCACACTCACTCACACACACACACACACACACACACACACACACACACACACACACACACACATACACACACAGCTGACCTCATCTCTCTTATGCGTGTGCAGGTGGCTGATGATGGCTACGGAGTTTCCTACATCATCGTGGGAGAGGATATGATCAACTTCCATGTGTCTTGCAAACACTCATTCTCTGGCACGGTGAGTTGGCTCGAGGAATCCACTTAACACTTGGCAGGGTTAAAGTCGCATTTCAACCCAGTGGATCATTGTTAAAGTAGTAATGCACATGTTTGGGACACCAATGGTAATGCATTTTAAGGGGGAGGTTGTTAAAGATGTTTGTTTTTGTTGCTGGTTTTGTTTTTTGAGGTCCTTGAAAATGACAGTGAACTCCTTGAGTTTTAAGGACCTTTCCAATGTCTCTATGAACGCCTTTCCAATGTCTCTATGAACCCTGAGTTGGATACACACCAGGGGAGGCTGTGGTGGAGGTAGAAATCAGATGATGGGCTCATTGTAATGCATGGAATGGTACGAGGAATTCCATTCCATGCATTAAAATGTTTATATACAGTTCCCTGTGTAAGTAATGGGACAGTGAAGCATTTTTTCTTCTTTTGACTCTACACTCCAAAAGTTTGGATTTGAAATCAAACAATTACTGTGAGAATCTCAGCTTTTATTTGATGGTATTTGTGTATATATTGGTTTCACCATTTAGAAATTACAACAGTTTTTATGAATAGTCCCCCTATTTCAGGCTACCCAAAAGTATTGGGACAATTTGCTTAACAGGTGTTTCTGGTAAGTCTGGTTTGTTCCATCACATCATTTGTGAAGGCATAAGAGAGCTTTCGATGTCTACTATTGATTCCATGTTTTGCATTTGCCTTTGGAGTTTGCTATTGGTGTCTGTCAGCATAAGGACCAAAGCGGTGTCAATGAAAGTCTGTTTATTAGGCTGAAAAATCAGAATCAGAATCAGAAACATAGCCAAAAGCTTAGGCTTGCCAAAATCAACAGTTTAGAACATCATTCAAAAGAATCCCATCACTTTTGGGTACCCTGAAACAGGTGTGCGGTGTCAGGTGTGTAGTGACTAACCTCCTTCCTCCTCTGTCTCAGGTGCTTTGCGTAAAAAGTGTTGTAATTTCTGAATGGTGAAATATGTACCAATATGTACACAAATACCATAAAATGAATGAATGAAATAATCTCTACTTTATCCTCATACTGTAGTAGATGTTTGAGTGTTTTGATCCAAAAGAAGAAACAATGCTTCACTATCCCAGATCTTACTTACTGTATTTAATTTACTTTCAATGAAAGGGGCAATTTGGGATTGTTGCAGTAAATCCTTGTTACTATTACTAACATTGTACTATTCTCTCTCCCTCTCTCTCTCTCTCTCTCTCTCTCTCTCTCTCTCTATACTCCACCCCCTCACCCCCCTTGGTCTCTCAGGACTCCCACAGGTTTGGTGCTCAGATCAGCAGGGCTTTCCTGGACCTCCTGTCCCTGTTCTCTTCAGACTCCAAAGGTCCCCCCGCGGCCCCCCAGGCCACAACAGAGACCCCCCAGGCCAAGAAACACCTCTGAACACTTACAGCGTGGGACCATGGCGAGGGGGCAGGGAGGGGATGGGGCTGGGGCTGGGGCTGGGGTGAGGCGGGGGGAGGGGGGGGGGGGGTTATTGAGGGCTGTCATGTAGGGCCTATGAAAGAGATTTAGGAGGATAGATCTCTTGAAACACTCCCTCCACTGTTGAGTGAAGGAAGGATGGAGAGAGAGAGAGAAGGGGATAAAGAAAGGGATAAAGAAAGATGGCGAAGCAGTGCCATACTAAAGAAGGGAGGAAATGGTCCCTAAAGAGGGGAGGATGTGAAGAGGAAGTGGCAGAGAGAGACAGAGGTATGAGGAAGCGAGGGATGAATCTCTATGAAAGTGAAGGGGTTAGAGTCATCTTTAACACTGGAGAGAACATGACAAAGGGCAAATACAGGAAAAAGATGAATCTGTTTTCTGTTCTGTCTTTTTGAATCCATTATTAGTTCTTATTGCTCTTTATAATTTTTTTTATTATTCAGAGTTGTCTTGAATGTTGACGATTGTTCAGCGGTCAGCCTCTCTTCTCACGACCTCTGACCTCCTGATACTTCTAGAAAGAGGGGGTCGCAACCCTGGTTCTTGTCATTTGTCTTCTGCCGTTCTGATACACAATGTACTGCAGGTCATTCAACCCAGGGGACAGACGCAATGAGGAGTTACATCGGCGTATTATGTTTGGATGATTACTCCATTATTTTATTAATTTATATAATATCTGGAACTTATTTTTTTTATCCAAGTCATATTTAATTTACTTTCAATTAAAGAGGCAATCTGGGATTGGTACAGTACATGAGTTTTAAATTAATGATATATATATATATATATATATATATATATATAGCCATTGATTTTTGAAGACTTTTACCTAGAAATGGCTCATGAGCTTAGTTCAACTGTCTTACCCGATCAGAAACCGAAATATAAACTTGTTTTACTCCCACTGTTTGTAAACAATGCAATTGTAATCAAACACTGTATAGCTTCACGGTTAAAACTAGCATTTTGATTTCACAGACTGATAGTTTCAATCACAGGCACTCCCTGTCTAGTTTCAACCACATTTCTGTGGCTCTTCTCGTGAGAGAAGACAACTGTTGAAACTGCTACTAGGTTAGCTTAGAGTCAGTAATCTGCACAAACGTGTGTACCTGGTACCTACACACTCAGTGGACCATATTCTGGTTCCAGACTCGCCCCAGAAATGCAGTCCTCCTTCTCTGACATCATCCTTGTGTTGTTCACTTCAGCTGAACCACTAAGGAGACCCAACTGACTAGCAAACCCATATTGAATTTACAAATGGGTTACAATTAGGTTATGATTAGGGGTTCAATGAATACATGAATTTGGTGGTTAGGGTCAGTTTGATGTTTTGACCTAGTCGGGCTGTTAATGGGATGTTGGTCTGGTCAGGAACATTCTTTTAGTCTCCCGACTGACTGACACTCCAAACCTTGGCGGTTGGGTTGCCATGGGAACCCCTCAGACGGAATGTAATACTGTCCATGTTTACGTTTGTTTACTGCATATAGGACGCTTTATACTCGAAGACCATTGTCAGCGATTTGCATATCAAGATTATTATGTTTATATGTAAATGTGACTGTGAAATGCCTTTATTAACTAACGGTGATGGTTGTATGAATTAAATACTGTCATGGCCAAGGTTTTGTTGTTGTTGATTTTTTGTATACGCCAGTTGCCTTTTTACCATAAGGGACTAGATAAGTAAATTGATCTGTCCTCATTTCCACCATGGGAGGCCGGATGACTCATTGACATGGATGGAAGGAATGTAATGAGGGGGAAAAATCCTATAGATGTTTGTCTGACTACTTTCCCCATGTTAGAGACTCACACAACCACAACACTAGAGCAAGTATAGCTAACGTGTTTATATATTCAGAAGCCTGACGGGGAAAGGTACTTTTTATATATTCAGGAGCCTCTGAGTGAAACAGTTTTTTTTTTTTTATCTGCCATTAATGCCAAACTTTCCTAATGCCATCATGAAGGAGGACCACAATGGAAATAAGTCTGACTTTTGTGTGCCTTTATCCTCAATGATTATTAATCAGGTGCATCATGTTGTTTATGTACATTGTTTTTAAATGATCAAATAAAATACATTTAAAACAACGTTTGTAACCGGTGCTAGGCAAAAATACGTGATGAAAAAAGGCCCGCTATGTATTAAGCTCCAGTCCCCAGTGCTGTACTAGTCACAGTTAACCACAAGTCGAAGACCCCGCCTACCCGTGGGTAGACTCCTGTCCTTCAAACGGGTTTTACGCAGGCGTCAAAAGCACCACGTTTTTACATACATTTTGTAAGACAGTTACAGACAGTTTGGCTAGGCTACTTTTTATTTGCGGGGGAAGATCAGAAGCTTCATCATATGTGGACCCAGAATCTCATCTCTCGAGTCTGATTTAGTGAGACTAGATGTTTCCACTAGCGTGAAGGAGCTGTCAGCCAGAAAGGCGCAATTCGGTTTTTTTCCGTTCCAGGCGCACAGACCGCCTGGGGTATATTATAAGAAGTCCCACGGACGGAGAGAAGCACTATTGATTGACAGTCCCAGCCCCCAACCCACTGGGTATATTTGGGGAATTTGAAAGAAGGGCCAGAGGAGGAGGGCGATACATGAAAGGCAGCAGTACGTTCTAAAAAGGTGAAACTAAAGTTGTCAAAATGTGCGCAGAGCTGGAGATATAAGGCAAGCCGCTGTCTTAAGATATAACATTTGATACGTTTCTATAAGACAGTTGTATACGTATTTTATTTTTATTTATTTTTTACATTGAATTTGATTTGAAAAGGTTTTGCACAGATAAGACCGAACATCAACCTGACATTTTTTTCGGACATAATACACTGCTGAGTAAGTATGCAGATTTCTTTACATTATCACAGAATGACGGAATGTTATTAACATATTTGATCGACTTGACCATTTACGACCATGTAGAGCGAATTTAGGAGATTTCGTAGCCATGAAAATGACTTTCGTTTCATTATCAATTAAAGCATCATGCCAAGTCATTGTTTTCTGCTACGGAGAGCTTTTAGCATAACGGAGAGAGAGAGTTTCTAACACTATAGTATTGCAGACATATTCAACCAGACAGGACATTTAGTATTAGTCTACTTCCACTGTTATGCCCAAAAATAATAGTATCTTGTCTTGCATTCAGTCAGTCGATAATATGTCATCTGCAAGCATCTGCCCCGACACCGGCTGTTGAAGCTGATGAAACTAATGTCCGACCACAGCTAACGTCAAGCCTCACACACCCATTCTCACCTCTGAGTCAACTCACGTCAACGCAATATTCTGATAGGTAGCCAAGTGGAAACCAACGCCTTTACAGCCTTGAATGGAGCATGTTTAAGCTAACCTGCTAACTCCAGGTGGGAATGGATGTACGAGGTTTAACAGGTGGTGGTGGCATCGGAACAGCCGGTCGGGCTAAGTAAGATCTACAGTGTATAGTCTAGTCCAACTTGCGTGTTGTTTATGATGATATATAATTCTAACATACATTTATATATTAAACAGTCATCTCGCCGAGATTCCTTTACTAGGTCCAGGATGTGAATGCATGTCGACTCTAGTCTTGTGATGACTCTTACCTGTGTCTAGCATAGGTCAGTCAGATGTATTTGAGACTTTCTTATTTTTATGGAGTGTGGTAGTCCCACTCTCATATTTTTTCAGTTTTTATTGGATAGAGACAGTAGAGAAAGACAGGAAAGTAAGGAGGAGAGGGTATGTCAGCAGGGCATCGGCCAGATTCGAACCCATGCAGATATAGGCATGTGTGTGCACTGTATGCCATGGTGCTAGACCACTGGAGCACCCCAGGCCATGACATTAGCATTCTTATGGGAGGGTTAAATTAGTTTTGGGTGTCGTAATTAGACCCTGTACCCCTGTTCAATTAATTACAGAGAAGAACAACAGACAATGTGACTAGAGGAGATGATTGTTGAAGGAGTGGAGGCCGCCCTGAGGCCCCGTGACCCTTCTAGACGTTTCTTTCGTTTGAGAATGTCTCATCTGCCCTGAACAGTCTTCCTTGTTCTCACACACACTCTCTCTCTCCCACATTTAATATTGAACATTTAAGTAATTTAGCAGACGCTTTTATCCAAAGCGACTTATATAGTACTAGTATTTGTGTAAAGTAAGTGAATCAACGCTACATCAGTCATCGTAAGTAAAACCTTCCAGAAGAACAATGCCATCGGCACAGTGCTAGAGAAAGGAAGGAAACAAAGGTAAAAATGTTTCTGTGGGATAATAAATGAGAGAAGGTCAGCACTCAGGAAGGTCAGGATGGGAAAGGCCCTGTAGTGGCTTCAACACACATACAGGGTAAGACATTGCTTCCCCCTCTCTTGCCAGGCTGAGGCTTTCCCTCAGTCTCCCCGTTGGGAGTGATTCAGCCTACTGAATAAGAGCTAATAATAACTATATGACTTCACTGTTCCTAAACTTGGTCCTGCACTTTGCACATGTATCAGGAGCTGTTGGAAAAATCTGCCACCTCTGGCCACCAAGTCGAAATTTAGTTTGAAGTTCCAAACAAAAACAACATCCTCTGTAATAATAATTCCCCCCCCTGGAATGGACTTGCAGTGTCTGACAGCTGTGGTGTTTCTGCATGAGTGTACGATTTGAAGAGGCAGCCACCAGAGACTGAAAGGCAGAAATTGGTGAATCCACTGCCCTAGGACACCACTGGCCGATTGTAAACTAACCTGTGTCACCCCTAGACACTCATTTTTTAGATGTACCCAGTCCTCTGTGGCTCAGTTGGTAGAGCATGGTGTTAACAACGCTAAGGTTGTGGGTTTGATTCCCGCTGGGACCATATATACTGCTTTTGCTTTGGATAAAAGCGTCAGCTAAATGGCATATATAAATGAAATATTTTTTTATTTTTCTGATCCCTACTGATTAAACATAGTCACGTCAACCATTAGAACGCTTGAAATGTTCCATATTATTGTACCTTTAACTCTCTTCCTACTCTCCCCTTGCCCTGCCCCCCCCCTCTCTCTCTCCCACCCCCCCCATTTCCCTTCCCTCCCTCTCTCCCCCAGTGTGCATCCTGATGTTTACCATAGCAGCATGATGTGTGGGAAGGCATGGAGCATCTTAGTCTGTCTGTTTGTGAGTTCAAAGTCCCTTAAAATCTCACTGATGTCAACACAGAGAGCTGCTTAGCCTAGCATAGACTAGCATTGTCACACGGCCAAGTACTACCCGTAGATACACATCACAGTCAACAGAGCTTCCTAGCATAGCATAGCTTAGCTCAGTTTAGTTTATGTTAGACTAGCCTGGTCACATGACCAAGTAGGCTAATACTATATGTAGGGTTACACATCACAGTCAATCCAGCTAGCGAAGCGCTAACTGCATTTGCATGTTGCATGTGTTATGTTGCAACAACGGTACACGTCATAAACTAAATGGTCCTCTCCTCCTTTCCTCCAACCCCCCCCACTCCTCTCCTCTGTTGAATTTATGTTGAAGGGAATGGTTGGATGGACTCTGGGTGTCTATCTTCAATATCTTGATGATATGGTAAATGCTAATTTCCATGAGACACACACACACACACACACACACACACACACACACACACACACACAGACACACACACACAGACACACACACACAGACACACACTCACACACACACACACACACACACACACACACACACATACACACATACACACACACACACACACACACACACACACACACCTCTTTGGTCTATTTGGCACTAACTCCCTGTCTTGGCTTAAAGGAAGCCGCTCTGCCAGTAGACTACATGTTCCAGATGAGGAGAGTGAACCCAGACTTCGCTGAGGTCAGAGAATGATTGACTAATTATATTGTTTGATTGATTTCTTGATTGTGTAAAGTGTAAGTCACTACAATGTGTTTATTACAGGATAACTTTGCCAGAGTTGAAGAAACCCTTCTCAGGTTCTATGAGCAGAACTGCAATAGCAGTATTGAGGGCAAGAACAAAAAAGAACACCTTACAATCCCGGCCCAACATTTACTTGAGGTAGGTGTGTGCTTCTGTCAGTGTGTGTGTGTGTGTGTGTGTGTGTGTGTGTGTGTGTGTGTGTGTGTGTGTGTGTGTGTGTGTGTGTGTGTGTTTGCATGCGTGCATCCTAGCCTGCTGGTTACTTTGGGTAGTTATGTGCTTCTGCCAGTGTGTGTGTGTGTGTGTGTGTGTGTGTGTGTGTGTGTGTGTGTGTGTGTTTGTAGGTGTGCATGCCTTGTGTAATTAAGTGTGTGTTCTCATTACTTGGCCTCTTCTCTTTCTCTGTGTGTTCATCAGTATCTGAAGTGTGAGAACTCCCCTGGTAATACACACACACCAATGGAGTTTGATTTCGTCAGTGTGAGAGACTTCAGGTGTATGGTTGTCCAAACACTCCATCACAAATGTGTCACAAATTGTACTAAAAAAAACCCAGATAAACCCGGTATGTTCACAAATGGCCTTTTGATAAAATGTAATATTATATATAAAAATTGTATTATTTTGGAGCAAAGTTCCTCTTGTATTGTCAACTCTTCTACCTTTCTCATGATGTCTCTTTTCTCGCATTACAGCTGACTGTGATACATACAGTAAGTATATGTGTATGTGTGTGTGTGTGTGTGTGTGTGTGTGTGTGTGTGTGTGTGTGTGTGTGTGTGTGCGCCTCTGTGGTTGAAGTTAGGTCAGTCACCCAACACACACAGACACAGAGGCACACACACACACACACACACACACACACACTTCCTGATTTTTGAGCCTGATGAAAGTGTTGGGGAAGAAACAGGAAATAGATAGATAGATAGAAACTTTAATAATCATTTAATAATCATGTTATCAAGATCAAGTAGTTTTCTCTCTCGCATTCTGTCTCTAGGTGAAGGAATAATAGCCATGAAGTGCCCAAATCTAACTACAAATGGTAAGTGTTGAGTGTTTGCATACTTTGTGTGTGTGTGTGTGTGTGTGTGTGTGCTTGCATGTGTGTGCATGTTTGCGTGTGCTTGCGGGTTTGTGTGTGCATTACCGTGCGTGCGTGCGTGCCCGTGTGTGTGCGCGTGTGCGAGCAAACCCATATCTACCCGGAAACTGCGCCCGAGTGCTCCATTTGCTCCATATGTACACATGTCATCATTAATGTCATGATGTTGTTTCACTGATAGGCCTACTGTACGATCTGTCCACTCCTGTCAGTCTCACCCTGTTATCTTGTTTCCCCCCAGGAACGAGTGCGATAACATGTACAACCAAGTCAAAGTCCTCTGTTTACCGTAAGTACTGTACAACACTCCCATTCTCACTATTTTGCATGGTTACCTTTTTGGAAGATTGGGATTGAATAGTGTGTGTTACTCAAGGGGGTCCAGTAGAGGTAGAACACGCGTGTTTGATACCATTCCTCATTCCATTCCATGCATTACAATGAGCCCGTCCTCCGATTTCTAGCTCCACCTCCCCTGATGTTACTCTCCCCTCTCCTGATGATGTTTGTTTGACCCTATCATTAATATTTTTTAGACAAAACAATAACAACACCACCGCCAACATCACCATCACCGTCACCAACAACAACAACAACAACAAAAACAACGACTCCATCAGGCAACAACAACCCAGGTTAGTAGAGCATTTTCATATTGTGTTGTTTTGATTGGTCAACGATTGACACATTATAGCTCATGTGTGGAAAACACCTGTCGTGGAGCCAGCTAGTTATTGGTTAACGCTGCATGTCACATGATCAATAATAAGAATAAGAATCATTCATTTACATTTATGGCATTTATGGCATTTAGCAGGCGCCTTTATCCAAAGCGACGTACAACAATACATTTGTTTAAGTAAGTGAATCATCTATCCAACAGTCATCATAAGGCAAAGTAATCAATGCTCACACCAGGGGCCATTGGCAGTCGTAATGCCAGTAGGCACATTTTTTTAATTTTATTTTTTTAATATTTTATTAGCAGGAGAGAACTTGTACAGGGGGGTAACAGGGGGGTAACATCCCCTGATGTTACTGTAGGTGACGAACAGTCTCTCCCCTCTCCTGATGATGTTTGTTTGACCCTATCATTAATATTTTTTAGACAAAACAATAACAACACCACCGCCAACATCACCATCACCATCACCAACAACAACAACAACAACAAAAACAATGACTCCATCAGGCAACAACAACCCAGGTTAGTAGAGCATTCTCATATTGTGTTGTTTTGATTGGTCAACGATTGACACATTATAGCTCATGTGTGGAAAACACCTGTCGTGGAGCCAGCTAGTTATTGGTTAACGCTGCATGTCACATGATCAATAATAAGAATAAGAATCATTCATTTACATTTATGGCATTTATGGCATTTAGCAGGCGCCTTTATCCAAAGCGACGTACAACAATACATTTGTTTAAGTAAGTGAATCATCTATCCAACAGTCATCATAAGGCAAAGTAATCAATGCTCACACCAGGGGCCATTGGCAGTCGTAATGCCAGTAGGCTTTTTTTTTTTTTAATATATTTTATTAGCAGGAGAGAACTTGTACAGGGGGGTAACAGGGGAGAAGAGGTCTCGGGGTTAGGGTTAGTATAGGGGGGGTAGTGAGGGTGAAGCGGTCTTTAGGAGGGACTGTTAAGATGTAGCTTGAAGAGATGGGTTTTCAATCTACGGCAGAACATCGGAAGTGACTCTGCAGTCCTGACCGTGGTGGGAAGCTCATTCCACCAGCGGGGCGCCAGGACAGTGAAAAGCCGTGACCGAGTAGCGTGGCCACTGCATCCACGTTGAGGCGTCGGTGCCAGGCGGGCAGCCGAGGTGGACGAGCAGAGTGATCGGGCAGGGGCTTGGGGGCTGACCATTGCTTGCAAGTAGGGAGGGGCTGTTCCCTTTGCCGCCCTGTAGGCAAGCACCAGGGTCTTGAATTTGATGCGAGCTGTTACCGGGAGCCAGTGGAGGGTGCGGAGGAGGGGCGTGACATGGGAGATTCAATGTGGCTTGACCTTCTCTCCTATTTTTTCTCTCTTTTTTTTAGAAAAACAACAAAGAGACCAATCACAAAGTAAGTATCTCACCCTTGTTTATCTCTCCATCCACCCATCTATCCACCTCAATTCTTCTTTTTATTCCTCCGATCTGCCTCCTCTCTCCTTTCCTCTATCCATTCCTCCACCTCTGTCTATTCCCCCCTTTCTTTTGCCTATGGTCTTCCTCTTGACAGTGCTGAATCCTTACTTATATTATAATATATAATATATAACTTCTTGTTTCTTAAATTGTTTCTGCGTTCTTCTTGTTGTGAAAAGCACTGTGAAAAGCACTATGCAAGTACATTTGATTGATTAACTCATCTGCTCTGTGATTGATTATCTCCTCTGCTCTGTGTCTCTCCTAGGCAATGTTGTACTCTCGTGTGCATTAGTCCTCTCTGTGCTGGTTAATGTCATCCTCGTTGTTTACCTATGGATCCAGAAGAAGAGGAAACACAAGGTGTGTGTGTGAGTGTGTGCGCGTGTGTGCAAGCCTTGGAATGTGAGGTGTATGGAAGACAAACACTGCTCACACAAAGTGTGATGCAGGTAATATTCTGCTTTTCCACTGTATTAAAGGTCCTAGCATGTAGTTCTGTGTTGCTGTCCCCGCTGGTCACACTGAAAAATTGAAAATGCTGCATATGCTACGTATTCTAATGGCGCTAAACATATCCTTGTAAACAAACCCAACGTGAAATACTGCGGCCACGTAAAGGCCAGTGTCCGACCTGACACCCGATTTTAGAAAGCGCTTTGTTAGGACTAATACAGCACTCTTCGCTGAACGTTCTTCATCATGTGATCTCATTCCTTGATGCCGACAGATTTATCCATTTAGAAATGTATTTAAAAATCGACATACTGGCCTTTTAAATTAATCTCTCTCTCTCTCTCTCTCAGGAATTACAGAATTCTAGTGATTTGGAATTATGTTCTCATGATGAGTCTGCCCCGATTCGAAGCCCTGTACTGTAGTAGCCCTCGAACTGCAAGCCCAGATGTATTATAGCCCTCGAACTGCAAGCCCGGATGTACTCTTGGAATAACAGTTTACATCTATGCCGTCCATGTGAAAGGTACTCAGGTTAAAACCCGGTTACAGAACTAACTGTTGTGGAGATACTGTGACACCAAAGAACTATGCCTGCCTTCTGTAGCTTCTCATTCTGGCCACAATAAATATGTTACAATATGACCAGGAGAAAGACCTTGAGAAGAACATTAAGAAAACATTTGTGGGTCATAAGGTGGAACTGGAAATTTCCTTCCCAGATGGATAACTGTTAGAACTTGAGATCCGTGGAGGAAAACAACATTAAGCTGAAAAGATTGTGTAAAAAATGAAGTGAAGAAGAGTATTTTGAATGTATTATGAGTATGAGTATATATGACTATCATTGTGCGTGTGTGCATGTGTGTGTTTGTGTGCATGTGTATCCATGTGCACCTTTCTGCATTTGAGTGTCAGTGAGGTTGCCTCTAGAACGGTAAATGGTCTCTGTGGGTACAGTTTTAGAAGATGCACTTTGCCCAGTGCCTGCTGCCTGGTGTCATCAGTGTGTCTCCCAGACACCAAAGCTTCAAACAGTATGCTATTTATTTATCACCACACCTGGGTTGAAATAGTATTCAACTAGACTTGAGGTCGAAGAGGTTTAGCTTACCCTGTTCGATGGAACCTATGGAATGCTCCATAGTTGGAAAATGGAACCTATGGAATACTCCCCTGGTTGGAATATGGAACCTATGGAAAACTCCCATGGTTTTTTGGGGAAAAGAAATCAAATATAATTTCAACCCAGGTCTGTTTTTGTAAACGTAGGATGCTTGCCTGGCTGACTGTTGTCTCAACAATATTTATAACATCATGTCATGTCATTAATCACCAAGTTACTGTGAGTTCTTATTCATAATAGTCTGTTACTGTGACATATCATATAGCATTTCATGGAAATTCTCCACTGTAGTATTTTATTTCAGCAAAAGTGAGATTCAAGAGCCAAGGGTCTTGTTAAAGCCACAATATGAGTTTATTACACGGAGAGATACTCCAAACAGAAGTCCAGTGAAACACAGCTCAGCAACGTTCCTCCTTAAAGAACACAATCAAGGACAAAGATGGGGATGTCGGCAGTTTGGAGCTTATTATGTCAATAACAGGTGCCACAAGTACTGTTACCCACAGTCTTCTCCGAACCTTCAACCCCCGTTTTGCACATTTCAATAAATATGAACATATGTGAAGTATAGAATGTATGGTGTATGAAATATTTGTGTTTGTGTGTGTGTGGATGAAGAGAAGCATGGTTAGGTACAGTAAAAGAGAGAGTAAAACAGTTGAGACCAGGCGTTCCTAGTTCGGAAAGCCTGGAGAAATCCTTTGCAGTAAGTAGCTACAAAGAGGTGGACACCCGTTGAGACGCCTCACGACACGTCAAACCAGTCAAATACCTTGCTTGGGCGGAGCCCAAAACAAATCTTTCCTACGGGCTATCTTTTCTTCAGTGTTGCTAAGATGTCATAGGCAGCAACTCAAAACACAAAATAGGCCTACCCTGGGAAACGCAAGGATGTTCTCCCATCGCTCAATCCAAGCCAGATCAGCTAATATAAAATTCTCCACACATCCAAAGGAGTTGTTATTCTCTAACAATGTAGCATTGATGAAGTGAATTGGCTTTAGCCCCCCTGGAATTGAGATTGATGCGAGTGTGTTCATTTTATGGTCCCTAGTCTCCCAAAAACAAACTCATTATTTGGATTTGGTCCTATTTGAAAACATATTTTATTTAATTTTCAAATTATATTTTACATAACACATACAAGACATAAAAGGTTAATTGTACAATTGTACAAAAGATTATTTAAGATTAATCCAGGCCCACATATCTTCTTGCGTAGATCTGACCTAGAATACACAAGACATATCCCACAAAAACAGCATCCACATCCACACACACCTACACTCACCTACACACACTTGCATGCACACAAACACACATCCAGCTGTGTGTACATGTTGCCATCTGATAGGCAACGTGCTACTCACCCCTATTAATTAAGGCAAGTTAGACAGTTCTTGTGGCAGCTACACTGTATACATGCCCAATCCATAGCACCCCCTCCACCATGTTTCACAGATGAGGTGGTATGCTGTAAATCATTTTCTAGACCTTTTTAGGTACTTTTTTTTATCAAACTGCACTTTCCACCTTGCAGCAAAGCCTCTGTAGTTCGGCTGGTGAAGTATTCTGCGGATGGTAGTCTCTGAAAAATTCACGCCTACCTCCTGGAGAGTGTTCCTGATCTGTTGTTTGGGTTTTTTTCCTAATTATGGTGAGCATTATTCGGTCACCCACTGTAGAAGTCTTCTTTGGCCTACCAGCCTATTTGCGATTGCTGAGCTCACCAGTGCTTTCTTTTTTAATGATGTAACAAACTGTTGACATTGGTAAGTCTAAGGTTTTGGCTATGTTTCTGATATGTCAGCCTCATAATGGCTCCCTTGACTTTCATTGACTTTGGTCCTCATGTTGACAGACACCAATAGCAGACTCCAAAGGGAAATGCAAAGCCTAGAATCAGTGCTAGAAGCTGACAGCTTTATAATGCCTGCACAAATAATGTGACGGAACACACCTAACCAGAAACACCTGTCAAGCCAATTGAAAAAGGGGGACTATCTATAATATATAGAAAACAAATGTATTGTATGATATCATTACGAAAATTAGGTCGTTTTCGAGCTGTTTCTTTACAAAGGTCCATGGAGGCCCATTTGCTGTGCATTTCGTATTCACTTTCCTTGGCCTCCGTAGAACCTAGTTCTAGATATATTAGGCGTATATTAGGTCCAAATATACGACAATGCACTCCGATATTAGCCGTGAGCAGCGTAACCCCAGCCAATTGCTAAAAGCCCCACCTCTTGGTTTAATTCTATTTGATATTAGGCTACCATTGATGTGTTTAGACCCACTTAAACAATCAAAGGAAATCGTGTTGAAAAGACGACACACACGACACACATCCCGACTTTTATTTTGAAAATGTGTGATTAACAGTGAATTACGTCACGTGATTCAGGAAGTTGAACAACAGCAGAACAGACGACTGCACATGTTGAAAGAAGGTAAACATACTTTTATTGCATTCCGAAGCAAACCGAAGTAATTCTAAACAAGTTTGCCTGGCTATAGCCCTGAAGACGAAATGCTTCTGGTTAATTTGTCGTGAATAAAAGTGAGCTCAGCTAAGCTAGCGCAAGCAAGGAGGTCAGCTCAGCTAGGCTAGCTTTCCTGTCAAGTCACGTCGTTGTCCCTAGCAACGCTCTGCTGATGTCAAACGGCCATACACTTTAAAAACAGCTATTTTTTGTATGTCTCTCACACTGTCTTTACGATAATAACTGTCTGGACCAGTCTGGTGTTGTAAAACACGCGAGCCTATGAAATGTGTCAATGGTGAGCTCTTAGTTTGACCTAATCTTTCTTTCTCACTCACTCACTCACACACATACACACACACACACGTCTCTTCCTTAGACATGGAGACTGACTCATCTCTCATGGGCTCCGAGATGGAGCAGGAGCAGCACGAGGAGTTGTACCAGCAGCTTCTGCGTCAGGTGTGTGTGTGTGTGTGTGTGTGTGTCTTTGCCCAGCCCCATGTGCCGAACATGAGCAGTATTCTCTCTCTCTCTCTCTCTCTCTCTCTCTCTCTCACACACATATTCGACTACTTGCAATTACAACAAGAGGCCACTTCCCCTGTGGGTTGCACAAAAAGACGAAAACAGACAAATTATTAATTATTAGACAACTGGAACTTTGGTTCAATTAGTTCAGGTGGAGTTGCATATTACATGCACGGTGCTCAACCATTGACCCTGACTACACCCCTGGCGGTTCCCACATCCTTAATATAATAATATATGCCATTTAGCTGACGCTTTTATCCAAATCCACTTACATTGCAGTGAGTGCATACATTTTTCAGTATACAGTGCATTCGGAAAGTATTCAGACTGCTTAACATTTTCCATATTTTGTTATGTTACAGCCTTATTCTAAAATGGATTCAATTCATTTTTTTCCTCATCAATCTACACACAATATCCCATAATGACAAAGCCAAAACAGGTTTTTAGAAATGTCAGGAAACTGGCCCGTGGTGGATGTAGATCGTGAGTGTACAATACTGCATTCACCCATCATCAAGAGAGAGGAGAGGAGAGGAGAGGAGAGGAGAAGGAGAAGGAGAAGGAGAAGGTGGTTGGTAACCACTGGGACAGTCACTTTGAGTCCCAAACCAACCTCTAGCCCTCAACACCCTGTACCCCTATCTCCTTCTCAGGGGAGGCTGGTAAAGGTAGAAATCGGAGGATGAGCTCATTATAATGCATGGAACGGAATGAGGAATGGTACCAAACACCCAGCCACACACACAAACACACTGATGTCCGATTTCTACCTCCACCAGCCTCCCCGATGCTTGTGTAGACCTGCGAGCATTGCATAGGTGAAAGGAATGTGGCTGACACAGCTTTCACGAGAGCATGCTAAGTAACCGGTCATTCACCCCTGTCATTCTCTCAACTTGGCAACAGGGTTAGGGTTATTGATTATTATTTATTCATGCACAGTCATGCAAAGTACATTTAGCATTTAGTCCTGCCAAGTACAACCATGCCAAGTACAACCATGCCAAGTACAACCATGCCAAGTACAACCATGCCAAGTACAACCATGCCAAGTACAACCATGTGACTGTCGACTGCCGGAAACGCTATCACGCTGCAATATCATCCTGCAATAATGTTTTGCTTTCTGTTTTTCTCTCTCTTTCTCTCTCTCTCTCTTTTAGACAATGGGAAAACTACAAAGTGAAAATCCCGATACTAGAGTCATTCGACCAGAGCCTGGTTTGTCTTTCTCTCTCTGCTCCCGCCCCTAAACACATACATGCACACGCACACACACACGCACACACACACACACACGCATGCACGCATGCATGCATGCATGCGCATGTACACACACAAAAACACACACACATACAGTTAGTGTGTCTGGATTCTCTTAACCTACATGTGAGGTCTCTCTCATAGTGTATTCACTCATCTGGAATGTTGTGTGCGCGTGCGTGCATGTGTGTGTCTAGGTCTGTGTGTGAAGACTCTCCAGCTGCCAGACAAACTGAAGGTCTTCGTCAACGTGTGTCAGTCTCCCTCTGTCCCGCCCCCGCCACACCTCTCAAGGGAGGATCTAGTGGAGCTCCTCGAATCAGACGACCCGACGGCATACAGAGTTCCCATGAGCCTCGGCGAGCCGCACACAGAGCTAGACAACAGTTGAGTACTTCTGCTATACGGCTTCGTTCCCTTGTCTCTTACACACACTCTCAATAGCAGGAAGGGTCGGACCGTCACAAACCCAGAACTAATTTCACACCGGGAGCCAAGTTTGAAATGGAATTTTATTTGAAAGGAAGGGAGGAGAGGAGAGGAGAGGAGAGGAGAGGAGAGGAGAGGAGAGGAGAGGGTGGTTGGTAACCACTGGGTCAGTCACTTTGAGTTCCAAACCAACCTCTAGCTCTCTACACCCTGTACCCTACCTCCTTCTCAGGGGAGGCTTGTAAAGGTAGAAATCGGAGGACAGGCTCATCATGTAGGAGGGACAGTCAAGATATAGCCTGAAGAGATGGGTCTTCAGTCTACAGCGGAAGATAGGTAGTGACTCTGCAGTCCTGACAGCAGTGCAGTCCGTGTAGTCTGTTCCATGCATTACAATGAGCCCGTCCTCCGATTTCTACCTCCTCCAGTGTAGACCTGAGAGCATTGGATAGGTGAAAGCAATGTGGCTTACACTTCTCCAGTACCCCTTCAGATCTGCAGTACACAAGGACATTGAGAGTCAGAGGTTCTTTTGGGACTCTGTTGTCTATTAAGAGCAGGAACTAGGATTTTATTCCTAGAACATAACAGGCTTGGTACTGTGCTGTTTCACAATAACAGCTGGGCTACGTAGCCCAGCTGTTATTGTGAAACAGCACAGTACCAAGCCTGTTATGTTCTAGGAATAAAATCCTAGTGTGCCCCTGTGTACAGCCCCTGCCTGCTTGCAAGCAATGGTCAGCCCCCAAACCTCTGCCAAACCTCTAAAATGTGTAAACGTAATGTATAATGTCAGTGAAAAGGATTGGGAATGTTTTGAGGGAGGCTCCTGGCCAACCTTTCCAGTGAACAACAGGAAAGCCTGTGTTGCTTGGTAAATAATCCTCCGTGTGTGTGTGTGTGTGTGTGTGTGTGCGTCTGTGTGTGTGTGTCTGTCTGTCTGTCTCCTCAGACTCTCAGGGCTGCACAGCCTACGACGTAGTCATCAGCCACGACTTCTTTCAGAAATGCCAGGTTCGTGTGTGTGTCCGTGTCTGAGTTTAATTATGTTCCCATTCGTTTACCACTTCTCTTAGATAGATAGATAGATAGATAGATAGATAGATAGATAGAAACTTTATTTATCCCTAGGGGAAATTCAGGTTCCAAGTAGCTTAAAGACATAGAGACATCACACATAACATACACATACAACATAAGCACGATTGTAAACAGGAAGTTTATATGAACGCTATAGACAGATAAGAATAAAGTGTAATTTCTTTGTAAATATGAACGATTTACACGGTATATTTTTCATTGATGATCTGTGTGTTTGTCATCCATGTTTTGTCTACCAGATATTGGGCTGGTGTGGTACAGTAGGTGCTGGTCTGTAACTGCTGTTTTGTGCTTCTAGAAAGATCCGCTGTTCCAGCAGTTTCTGATCGCAGTGTCTTTAGAGGGGCTGGAGAACAAGTACAGTCTGCAACTCTGCCGAGGTGTGTCTGTGTGTGGGTCTGTGTCTGTGTCTGTGTGTGGGTGGGTGGTGCACATATGTGTTTCTGGGATTGATTTAGTGTGTGTGTATGTGTGCGCATGCACGCGTGTGTCTCCTCAGACTGGAAGGTTCTGAAGAACAGGAAGTTTCTGGGCTCTGTGAACAAGCAGAACATCCGCACCAAGAGCAAACCTGTCATACAGGAACTAGGCCACAAGTAGGTTACTTTCTCTCTCTCTCACTCTCACACACCCACACACTTTAGAGCACCCCCCCCAACACACACACACACACACACATATTAGGGGCAGCAGAGAGAACTGATTGTTGTTATAGCTATGAGCTATATTTAACCGCCCCCCCCCCCCTTTGTCTTCCAGGGAGACATACACCCCCCCAGCTGTAGCCAGACGGTAAGAAGCAGTAAGAAGTCTGTTCTTCACCATGTCCATCCACATCAGGAACACTTTCATTTTCCTTTTGTCCCTCTCATTCCCTGTTGTCACATGATTCACTTATTTTAGACAATGTACTTGTTGTTCGATAAAATTTTCCCCGTCTCTCCCCCCTCCCTTCTCTCCCCCTCCCTCCTCTCCCCCTCCGTCTTTTCCTCCTCCTTCTCTCACTTTCTCCTCCCGTATAGCCCAGAATTCTGTTTGCTGGTAGAGCCCCCTGCTGGTGATCCAGAGTACCTCATAGCCGAGATTCAGCTTCCTGGAGTGGTGAGATACCAACTGGCCCGGTCCCAAACTGATCCCTGGGCCCTAAACCAGCTGCCCTAAGCCCTAAACCCTATGCCCTACACTCTAAGCTCTCTGCCCTGTTCCCTGAACCCTAAGCCCTATTCCCTCAGCCCGATGCCCTAAGACTGAAGCCCTAAGTACTGGTTTACTCCCTCTTGGATCTGAAAGGATTCAAGATTCTTTATTTGTCACGTGCATACAAGTATACAGTGAAATGCAAAAGTGACAGTGCCACAGAGTAGTGCAACAATAAGTTTTAAAATAAAATAAAATAGAAATAATACAAAATATAACCAGTATAAACAGCGGTGAAGCAATGTACACAATGGAATGGCAATATACAATGGCAATGACAGGTTGACAGTACAGATAATTACAGTGGAAGATGAGTCTGCAATGGATATTTATGTGTGTGCATGTGTGTTATGATGTCAGTGAGTGTGTGAGTGACTTGAGGGGGACACTGGTGGGGTCATCGTTGATGATCCTGATGGCATGGGGGAAGAAACTCAGCCTTAGCCTCTCTGTTCTTGCTGCATGACAGCGAAGGCGTTTGCCTGACCGCAGCAGCTGGAACAGATTGCATAGCAGCAGTATGATAACAGGCTATGAAAGGCTGTACGTCACAAACTGCAGAATGTAAACATAACTGGAGACAGGAGACATCTTTTTATTTTATTTAACCTTTATTTTAACAGGGAGCCACATTGACAACAAGACAACAAACAAAAACAAACACAAGATACAATTTCATACAAAACATTGTTATGATTGTTAGCAAAAGAGAGTCAGCGAGGCAGGTAGGATTAACAGTAAATTCCAGTAAATGACTCAATTTGCCATACTGTACCTACAAGCTTAGCTAACTGAGGGCCAAACAGAACATATTTTCAGTTAGTTTGCCATACCGCTCAGATTTACTTTTGCTAGCAATCTAACGAGTGTCTCAAGTTATGTTTACATTCTGCAGTTTGTGACATACACATTAGTAGCGTATTGCTCCACTAAAAGATACTTTTGTCACTAATTCTTTATATTAAAATGTTGGCTTAAGTGTTCATATTAGTCGATTTCTTATCTATATCATTAGACCACACAGTTCTTCTTTTAAAGGCAAGCAACCATTTGCAAAATAAACTTGTTCTCTTGCGTGTTGGGAGCTGTGCCTCTGTATGCCAAATCAGGAAGTTTCTTGACAATATTTCTGTGTAATTAGGGGACCCACCTAGCTCAAGAGCTCCCCCAGAGGCTGAAAGTTCCATATAGTCACTTTAGCCAAACTGTAACTACATACATACACACAAATATTAGTTTATACCTACACCCATCCTTTCAGATCCTCAAGTGGAAGTCAACAAGGGCCTAGGGTAGGAGGTAGGAGCTACGATGTAGGAGCTAGGAAGTAGGGGGCGAGTATTGGGTTTGGAATTAGGAATTTTTTCCCCAATGACAAAAATGACAGTCAAAATGACCGATCTGTGTTGGCTTGTATCAACCATCTTTCCTGCTTCTCTCCCACCTTCTCTCTCGCTTCCTCCCTCCTCCTCTCGTTTCCTCCCTCCTCCTCTCGTTTCCTCCCTCCTCCTCTCGTTTCCAGTCATCCTCTCGCTCCCTCGTTCTGGACCTGGGGGAGGACAGGCTGGTGCTGAACGCTCGGCCTTCTCTCTTTCATCTGGACATCTTCTATCCCTTCTTCATCGACCAGGAGAATAGTGTAGCACAGTACAACACCAACACACAGGTAAGACACACACACACACACACACACACACACACATTACAAAGTCTTAATGATAATATTAAAAAGTATTATCACATTAACACACATGTCCTTCTCACTTTCTCTCAATTTCAAATTGTCTGATATTTCTTTTCCCCTCTCCTCCCCCATTTCTCCCTCTCTCCCTCTCTCTCTCTTTCTTTCTTTCTCTCTCTCCTATTTCTTTCTTTCTCTCTCTCCCTCCCTCTCTCTCTCTTTCTTTCTTTCTCTCTCTCTCCTATTTCTTTCTTCCTCTCTCTCTCTCTTTCTTTGTTTCTTTCTCTCTCTCTCTCTCTCTCTCCCTCCCTCCCTCACAGATTCTGACCGTGACCATGCCAGTGGTGTCATCATGAAACGATCGATCGTCAGATGTATTCGCTTGTTACGTATTATGGAAATAAAGCAGTTATTTTTTTGGTAAAAATCAAAATGCCTTTTGAGTTCTTATTTTGCAAATACATTGAATGTCGTTATCGATGACGAACATTCACAGCTATCACATATTTAGCCTTTAAAGCTAAACGAAACACTCCTAATTAGCTTTGACAGTGTTCTCCTCCTCAGCTTCTTCTCATTACAGGTTTAAGTGCTTGATAATTGTGTCTGGCGATCTAAAAGGGTTTCTGTGAACTGCAGACCCTCTTCATGGAAACTGAGAGTAAAATACTCAGCTTCTATTTCTGGCTGTGGTTTTCTCCTCTCATCCCTCTGTTGTCTCTCTCACTCTCTCTGTCATCCCCCTCTCCACCTGTCGAGTGAGGTCATCCTCCCTTTCTCTTAATCCCTGGAGTTGGTCGCCTTTCTCTCCCAAAGTTCCGTCCTAATCCGCCTATGGCCCCCTGCCCTGCCCCTGTGTGTGTGTGTGTGTGTGTGTGTGTGTGTGTGTGTGTGTGTGTGTGTGTGTGTGTGCGCCCACGCCCACGCCCGTGCCCGTGCCCGTGCCCACCCCCTCCCTGTATAAAACTCCCATTGTCTCCCTCTACAATAGCCATTCTCTGGGGCAACCCTCTCTCCCTCCGTCTGTCTGTCTGTCTGTCACTGTCTTTCCTGTGCCGGTGAAACCACACCTAGCTCCTGGTAAGTGTGTTTCTGTCTCTCTCCTTCTCTCTCCTTCTCCACATCTTCTTTGCAGAGGTCTTGTGGTTATTGTAGCAGTGGTTAATAATGGGATAGAATAGAACACATTCTGAGAGAATAGAACGAATAGAATTTGATAGAACATTCCATGAGACCATTCCGTGACGTTAGACATTAGACGTGACAGTAGACAGACAGATATCTGTATGGAATGACCTTTCACCTCTGGCTGCTTGGCTCTGTCTTTCCTCTCTTCTGTGGCCACTTTGTCTGTGTGAAGAACCTGACTATCACTCTGTCTCCACCAGTGACTCATGAATAACTGAATAACTATTACTAGTAACTCTTGAATGCTATTATATTTGTCATGACTGATTGTAATCTTTCTCTATAATAACTGTATGTAAGCCTACTGTTTCAACACACCGTCTTATAAGTGTAGATGATTGTATATGGATGGTTTTAGTGGAACTCATTGTGTGTGTGTGTGTGGGTGTGTGTGTATGTGTGTGTGTGTGTGTGATATGCTAGCAGTCTGAGGTAAGGCCCACTAACTTTAGCGCTTACTAAAAGAATAGAGTGTGTGTGTGTGTGTGTGTGTGTGTGAGTGAGTGAGTGAGTGAGTGAGAGAGACTGAATGGGTAGTATAGGATATAGAGTTGGTTCATTGACCTCAAAGCCTCCTAACTGATGTCATCTCACTCATATTGTAATATCTCTCTCCTCCTCTTCCTCCTCCAGCTCCTCTTCCTCTTCTTCCACCTGTTGCTCCTCCTCCTCTTCCTCTTCCTCCTCCTCCTTTCCCTCTCTGTGTAGTCTACAGCTCCAGTCAGGCCCTGTTCCCTCCTCTTCCTCTTCCTCCTCTTCCTCCATCCCTCTCCGTTCTACAGTTAAACATCCCTCTTCTAGGAACTATTAATACGATCCACTGTCCGACATGGCATGACTAACCTAATCTCCCCACCCAGCTCCCCACCCAGCTTCACCCCATCCCACCCCAACCCCCCCCACCACCACCACTCCCCCAGCCCCCCCCCCCCACCTTGCGTCCATGACTAAAATTAACCCCTTCAAAATTCCCCAGCCAAAGTCCCGGAGAAACTCAACACTTCTCTGTCCTCCACCTGCTTAGTCCAGTGTAGTTCAGCTTAGCCCTCTATGTTAGCTTGGCCTTCCCCGTTGAGCTCCAAGCGGCCTGCTTCCGCCCAGTCTGAAATGTTAAACCTCGCTCCATCCCGCCATCCCCCCCTCCATCTTTCCATCTCCCCCTCCATTCCATGCATTACAATGAGCCCGTCCTCCGATTTCTACCTCCACCAGCCTCCACTGGCCCCGGCCGTCGCCTCTCATTAGAACCCCATTAGAGGTCCTTTGGATTCTATGTAGAACCTGACCCCCTCACATAGAACCCTCAGAGAACCTCTTCCAGAGTGACGCATGTCAATCAAATCTGCCGTTGAGCATGTGCTGCACAATGCAGGCTCACTGTAATGTACCACAATAGGCAGTGAAATAGGATAGGGTTCTTTAAAAGCCATTTATCACAAACTCAATCAGCACTGGATCTCAGCCTACCCTTTTAGTGTCCATATACACACACACACACACACACTGAGTAAGTATCTCATTAGCCGTGAGGGAGGGAGATGAATTCATGGCTGAAAGGTTTGGCGGTGTGTGGGTATGCTTGTTGACATAGTAACAAACAGAGGAACGGGGTGGCACACAGGCGATGACAGCTACAAATTCTTTCAGGCAATGACAGGACGACTATAAATTCTCTCAGCTGACAGAATGATGGAGAGACATCCGAGAGAGAGAGAGAGAGAGAGAGAAGATGGTTGATAGACATGAGGCTAGGGTGTGTGTATGTGTGTGTGTTTCTGTGAGTGAGTGAGAGAGAGAGAGAGATAGAGAGAGGGGGAGGGGGGAGTAGAGGTGTAACATTAGGCTATACAAGGCCATTTGGGAGGTCCTCTCAGTTGTTCTTATGAGATGTGAAATCAGAAAATCATGATTAGTGATTAAGTTCAAGATACTGGGTTGAGGGTACTCAATGACTACTCAATACATTGCCTACTGTACGTTCTTTTGTAAAGCACTTTAATACTATACTACCACATGACTGTACTATTGACCTAAAACTAACAAGTCAGATACTCCAAACCAAAGTTATCTTCTGGCCTATTGTTCTGTGTGGAGGAGTGGGTTCATTTTCTATTTTCCAACACCAAATAGTTCCTTTAAATTATACCAACAAAGCATGTTGCTGGGCAACCGGTTGTCATTCCAAAAAACAATCAATATTGAGTAAACCAGGAAGAGGAACCAGGCAGCCATATGGAACTATGTGAAACTCATTGGCGCCTACTCTATTTCCTACTACTGGCCTACTGTTCTATAACGGATCAGCCAAATCTAGGACTAAGGTGCCCTTCTGGAAAACAGAGCGGAGGAGAGGAGAGACAGAGAGATAAAGGAGAGAAGGGAATATAAGAAAGTGAGAGAAACAGTATCTCCCTCTGGGCTCCCTGTCGTTACATTGTCACCTGTTGTCACTCCGTCAGCCTCTCCCTACGGCAGCCAGCGGCTTGTCAACACCACAGAGCAATTTATAGCTGGAATCATCAACCATACTGTCACGTCATGTACAGTTGCTTTGTCTGGCCCTGGGCTGTGTGTGTGTGTGTGTGTGTGTGTGTGTGTGTGTGTGTGTGTGTGTGTGTGTGTGTGTGTGTGTGTGTGTGTGTGTGTGTGTGTGTGTGTGTGTGTGTGTGTTATCTGGCCCCCTAGACCGTGTGTGAACAGACTTGTGTGTCTTGTCCCATTGTGTTTTCTATTCTATCATTTGGAGGTGTCAATGGAAGGTGAAGGGTCTTACTAACCGATGTTCTTGTCCAATGTTGACAACAAGACACCAGATATTGTCACTCTCCAGTGTGTTGTTGGATGGATTGGGGGTTTAGCAGGCAGGCTAAAGACATCACATTGACTGTCACAGGGGAACCAATCACTTAATGAGTTTGTGTATACTTACTAACTGTTTCCTTTTGTTTTTAATGTTCACTTCAATGTTGTCAATCATTTCAAGATTCAAGTATACAGTGAAATGCAAAAGTGACAGTGCCACAGAGTAGTGCAACAATAAGTTTTAAAATAGAATGAAATAAAATAAAATAGAAGTAATAAAAAATAAACAGTATAAACAGTATAAGCAGTATAAACAGCGGTGAAGCAATGTACGCAAAGGAAGTCATTAGGTGTAATAACTGAATAATTAGTGAGTATGTGTTGTCATGTATACATGTTTGGAAAGGAATACTGTAATTCTGTATGTACTGATTTTATCTTTTTTCTTTCTCTATTTTCTCTCTCTCTCTCTTCTCTCTCTTCTCTCTCTCAGTCATGTCTGATGTAGAGGAAGAGTATGAGTGAGTACAGCCATATTATATGACTGAAACCTTGTACAGGTTGTAAGTCATTTCCGTGGTTAATCATTAAACTGTAATTACGGAACTTTGGAACTTCAAACCTAACTTGACTCTCTGTCTTTCATAGGGAGCAGGCAGAGGAGGGTGAGTTTGAGCTTTATCATTACACATACATCCACTTGTATGACTTTGACTTTGACCCTGTTATTATTAATCCCAGGGCTTGTATTGCTTTCAACAGACAGCAGACAAATGGTTTAAAGCTAAAGCCTCCCTCTGTTTAACACTCTTAGTCCTCTCCTGGGCTTCCTTTCACCATTCTGACCCTCTATCTTTCTACTGTCTCCCCCCATCTCTCCATCTTCTCCTCTTGATTTCCCTCTCCTCTCTCTTCTGGTCCCCCGTTTCTGCCCCTCACCATCTCTCTACGTTCTCTATCCATCTCCACCTCTGCTTGGTCAACCTATTTCTCCTCCACTCTACCTCCACCCTATCTCTCTCTTCTCTCTCCTGTTGCCATCTTTGTTTTGATTTCTAAATCTCTTCCTGTCCCACTCATCCTCTGAATCTCACTCTCTCTCTCTCTGCCCCTCCATCTGTCTCTCTCTCTCTCTCTCTCTCTCTCTTTCTCTCTCTCAGAGGCGGAGCCAGAGCCAGAGGAGGAGCCTGAACAGGAGGAGCCAGAGCCAGAGGAGGATGGAGAAGGTGAGCCTGGTCACCCTACACCCAGTACCCTAAACCCAAGAGTGGAATGTGTCTGTCCAAAGGGTGGAATGTCAGGTGGAATGTGTCTGGGGGGTGGATTGTGGCGGTCAGGGGTGGAATGTGTTTGCCCAATCAGCTTCAGATCTGAGATAAGATAAGATGACATCACTCTATCTGTATCATAAATGGCTAATCCAGATGAGGCTGGAGAAATGTGACCTCTCTCAAATTCATAGACGGATTCATATGGATGCAAGGACTGACCATCCATGATATCACAATGATAGTTTTAACCATGTTTTGAAGCTATACATTAAAACAAGTTTATATAATGGGGTAAGACAGTTGAACTAAACTGATGAGGCATTTCTTGAGGCAACTCTGATGAAGTTATATTCTTCAAGAATCAATGGCTATATCATTAATTTAAAACTCCAAACATGGATGTACCAATCCCAGATTGCAACTTTAATAAACAAGGTGTTGTGTTAACGTGTGACAAGTGAATGACGCACTAACTATGACCTGTCAATATCCCCTCTGTCCCGCTTCCATTGGCTGACCTTGTGCTGGTCCCGCCTTTCAGAGCAACAAGAGCACACAGACTATCAAGGTAGGGTGCGAGCACATTACTCCATATACAGGGTTGTGGCGAGAGGGTATACGACTAGGGTGGTAATCCTGAATCTGCTCAGTGCTACAAAGGCTTGTGAAAAAGGAACATAAACATGGGTTAAAACTGTAGCCATAAACCCTCTAGCAATAAACCCTTTAGCAATATACCCTCGAGCCATAAACCAGGATTCAGATAAAAGCCTTCCAATTCTCCCAGAACATAAATGCAACCACACCAGCTAAACCCAGCACAGCTGTATATATTTTTATGTCTCTCTAGTTTTTATTGTTTTACATATAAGGATTAATTTCATCCCATATTGCCACTGGCATTTTGGGATGGGTTTTCACATCACATTTGTTCCCGGTATTTTTGCAGCATTATTATGTGCCTCCACCTGTTGATGTCTAGTCTGTAGAGTACTGTATATGCAGGCTGTAATCTGTATATGCAGGCTTCCTAATTAAGAGACGATGTACAATGTATATATTTTCATATTTACAACATTTGCAATTACTTTTTGTATGTGCATGTGTGAATGTGCATACATACATTGTAAATGTTTGCCATTGTACAGAATGGGTCTCGCAAAACTACATTTCCCTCCACTGGTTGTTGGAATCACACATTGATAGTTAATGATGTGGCCCTCAGTGCATGATGGGAAATGTGAGTTTTCTCAAGCTTGCTGGTAGACTGACTTGCTTTCTCTTCCCTCCTTCCATACATCCCTGCTCCCCTACTTTCTTCTCTCCTTCCATACCTCCTTCCTTCTCTTGTTCCTTCTCTCCCTGCTCCTCTCTGTGTTTTCTTTCCTCATTCCTTCACTGCTTCAATCTTATGTCTCCCAATCTCTTGGTAATATGTCCCCTTCCCTACATCCTCCCTCTCTTTCGTCCTCCCTCCCTTCCTTCCTTCCTTCCTTCCTTCCTTCCTTCCTTCCATCCTTCTTCCTCCCTCCCTTCCCTCTCTCTCTCTAATTGGCCCATCAGAGCAGGAAGCTCAGGAGGAAGGTGAGGAATTGTGGGAATTGTATTTGTTTTATTTATTTCAACACAACAAAAAGAGGGAGTGAGATTTCTCCAGTCTCTCTAATCTGGAGGAGGAGGTTCATATTCACACATCATTTATTGCACTTAATCTATTAATCTCATCTCTGTTTAAACCTCAGCCAATGTGACATTGGCGTAATCCAAGTCTTCCTTGCTGAACAGATGTCATCTGAATGAGATTAACCTTTAACCTATGACCTCATCACTACTGATGCTGTGGCATCACAGTTATGGAAGATGTTGTTGCTTTGCATGCTGCTGCTACTGCTGTCTGTGCTGCCATGACGATATCTTACTGTCATCTTTGAGAACAGCACCCTCCATTTCCTCAAAGGTTCAGTGAGACGGAAGTTCCAGTGATAAGATATGGTTACTAAACAAGTTATATTCAGTTATACTGATTCTCTCTCTCTCTCTCTCTCTCTCTCTCTCTCTCTTTCTCTCTCTCTCCCTCTCTCTCTCTCTCTCCCTCTCTCTCTCTCTCTCTCTATCTCTATCTCTCCCTCTCTCTCTCTCTCTCTCTCTCTCTCTCTCTCTCTCTCTCTCTCTCTCTCTCTCTCTCTCCCTCTCTCTCTCTCTCTCTCTGTCCATTCCAGAAGAGGAGGAGCGTCCCAGACCCAAGTATGTTAATTCTTCTCTTGCTAGCAGGTCTGATAAAGGCAGACTAAACCCTACATAAGAATACCAACATGATAATGTTAGACACCGCAGATTGACTCCTCATACTCTCTCCTTCTCTTCATCACACTCATTTCTCCACTCTCTCTTTATCTCTCCCCCTCTCTCTCTATCTCCACTCTCTCTTTATCTCTCCCCCTCTCTCTCTATCTCCACTCTCTCTATATCTTTCCCCCCTCTCTCTATCTCCACTCTCTCTGTATCTTCCCCCCCTCTCTCTATCTCCACTCTCTCTTTATCTCTCCCCCTCTCTATCTCCACTCTCTCTCTCTACCTCCCCCTCTCTATCTATCTATTTTCTCCCTCCCTCTCCCCCTCTGTCTCTCTATCTCCCTTCCTCTCTTCCTCCCTTCCCCCCTCCCCTACCCCCTCTCTCTCTCTCTACCTCCCCTTTTCTCTCTCCATCTTCCCCCTCTCCAGACCCATGGCACCCTCCCAGTTGGCCCCTCCTAAGATCCCAGAGGGTGATCGGGTGGACTTTGATGTAAGTGTACCCTGGAACACTCCCAACCATATGCTAATTATTCGTTGCATCTTATTGTCTGGGATATTAGAAGTGTCGCCAATGAAAATACTGGAGACTCAATATAGTTCCAAAACTTAATTCCTGAATTACCCAATATTGACTTTTTTTTTAATTAAATGTGTGTTTTTTTAAATTAAGATGGGGGAACATTCTCAAGTAAAACAATAAACCTACCACACATTCTGAAAATCTCTGTCTTGAATTGGTTTAACCACACAACTTTCAGTATATATAACTAAGAAGTATTGCGGTGGAAATTGCAGTATCTATTCAGTTCGAAAATTAAAATCTAAACTAGCAATATTTGTCAGATTGGCTAGCCAGGCAAGCCTATGTGACCAAAGGTTCGCGTGAAGGAACTATTTGAGTCTCCATAAGTGTTAGAAAGCCAATAGAAAGTTGGCTAACCCTCCCCATTCCCTCCCTCCCTCCCTCCCTCCCTCCCTCTCAGGACATCCACAGGAAGAGGATGGAGAAGGACCTGTTGGAGCTGCAGACTCTGATTGACGTCCATTTTGATCAGAGGAAGAAGGAAGAGGAGGAACTTATCGGGCTGAAGGACCGAATTGTGGGTCAACTTCCTGTTTGTCAACTTCCTGTTGACATCTGAGGGCTGGAGGATGACTGAAGCGTTGTAATGTTTTGTAGAACCTCTTTATAGCTTAACACTGTAGAACGTGTCACATTTATAAAGTGCTACTTTACTTTACTAATGTCAATACTGACTAATGTTAAAAGTGCCAAAAGTAATTTCTTCTCCTCCCTTTCTTCCCTCCATCCTTCCCTCCCCCCCTCCATCCCCCCTACAGGAGAATCGTCGGTTTGAGAGGGCAGAGATCCAGAGAGTGCGAACTGAGAAGGAACGAGATAGACAAACCAGGATTGCGGTACGATCGAGCAATGAAAACATGCTGATGACACGCTAATGACATGCTAATGACACGCTAATCACATGCTAATGACATTCTGATGACACACTAATGACATGCTAATCACATGCTAATGACATTCTGATGACACGCTAATGACATACTAATGACATGCTAATGACATGTTAATGAGTCAATCATCCACTACAGTATTACATAGACACTAGTTGTGTGTTAGGAGATCCTCATTTTTGGTTGATGCTTGTTTCCTCCTGTCTCTCTCTCTCTGTCCCCCCCCCCCCCCCCAGGAAGAGCGTCAGAGAAAGGAGGATGATGAACAGAAGAAGAGGGCTGATGACGATGCCAAGAAGAAGAAGGTGCTCTCCAACATGGGGGCCAACTTTGGAGGCTTCCTGGCTAAGGTCAGCCAAACTGTGTGTGTGTGTGTGCGAGTGCATGCGCGTGTGTGTGTGCGTGTGTGTGTGTGTGTGTGTGTGTGTGTGTGTGTGTTGAGGTTCTTTCAGAGTGTTCTTATCATGGTGTTCTGTGTGGTTGCTAAGGCGGAGCAGCGGAGGGGGAAGCGTCTCACAGGAAGAGAGATCAAGAGGAAGACCCTCGGTGAACGACGACAGCCATTGGCCACCGAGAACATGAGGGAGGACGCGCTGAAGTGAGAGAATCACACGCGTCCTATACTGTTATCTTATTCTAATCTAAACCAATCACAGAAGCAGGAGTCTCACCCTCTTACCTTAGTCCCTCCCTCTTCAAGCATTCTTTCCGTGTCTCTGTATCATGGTCTCTCTCCCCCTCTCCCTCTCTCCCCCTATCCCTCCCCTCTCTCCCCCTCTCTCCCTATCCCCTCTCTCCTCCCCCTTCGTCTCTCCCTCCCTCCTGCCTCTCTCTCGGTCACCTAGGCAACGAGCTCAGGAGATGTGGAACTCGATCTACCATCTGGAGTCTGAGAAGTTTGACCACATCGAGTACATGAAGAAACAGAAATACGAGGTCAGAGGTCAACCTTCAGACTTCTAATCTGTTCACTAATGACTTTAAACTACAGTACCCTACCCAACAGCCTTGCCTAATTATACAAAAAGATGAATACTGTTGATTTTTGTACCATTCACTCTCAAATTCAGCATTTGTTTTCTGATGAGAAGGTGAAAGGTTACAGTGGATATGCCCCAACTCTTAAACTGGCCCGAGTTTTCCATTTGGAACTCTGATTTGATTTGGTTGTTCACGACGAGGAACTTGTATTTCTCGTAATTTCTTACAGCTGCTGAATGCAGTATAGTATATATTTTACTGTAGCAGGGGAGGCTGGTGGAGGTAGAAGTCGGAGGACAGGCTCATTGTAATACATGCTACGGAATGAGGAACGGTATCAAACACATCCCGTATCCGATTTCTACCTCGCCAGCCTCCCTTGTACTGTATACTATAGTACACTATATAAATATATACTGTACACCTATCACTAAGTGGACATATATGTGTGAAGTCATCTTATCTTCACTGTGATGTTGTTCCTGCAGATCATTGTTCTCCTCAACAGGATCAGTCATGCCCAGAAGTTGTAAGTAGTGTTCAATCACCTTGTTTTATTTATATTACTTATGAATATATGTACATACATTCATCTGTTCTCTCTCTCTCTGTCTCTCTGTCTCTCTGTCTCTCTCTCTCTCTCTCTCTCTCTCTCTCTCACTCTCTCTCTCTCCTCCCTCAGTAAAAAGGGTCATGGTAAGGGCAAGGTCGGAGGTCGCTGGAAGTAAAGGAGCTCTCGCTCTCATAGAGCTGAAGGAAGACGAAGACAGAACGAGTGAGAAAGGAGAAGAAGAAGAGACGGAAAGAAAGAGAGATCACACCTTTCCGTCCTCCCTCTCTCGTTGTGGCCGTCTCTCTATCGACCCACTGTCCGGGCGTGTCGTGGTGTGTTTAGCTTATTGCTACATAACAATGATAATATGTATTGATAATAAAAATATAGTAACTCATTCAGGTGTTGATTTTCCCCTGGTCACTGTACAGATTGTGTTTGTTAGATTTGATTTTATCTGATTTTATTGTCCATCAAAGTCAGTTCATCAAGTCAAGTCACGCATTTACATAAACAGACCAACAAATGCAACATTAAGACTTCACATTCACATTTCCTGTTTAGAAACAAGACCTGGGTCAAATAGATTTGCGAAATACATGGACGAATCGAACGGTACATGGGAAGTGTCACCAGAGAAGCTGGGTGACATTTGTATCTGTAAAGTTGGCTCTGTGTGTGTTGTTTCAGGACGACTATGAAAGAACTAGCTGTTTGCAATGTTCTCGGGAGAGAAATTGCAAACAGCTGGGAGAAAGAATAGAGTCTAACTGAATGGATTGGAAAGCCAAAACGTTGTTTGACCAGCAGAGAGAGGGCAATTCTTCCCCCTGGTGGAGAGATGGTGTAACAACACCTGTGACCCCGCAGTGGAACATGACAAGCAGATTAGACAGTCACAACCACCTCACCCTGAAAACACACACTCTACACCTATATTACCTGATAGTAGACATTAACATACTTCCCACACTGTAATTACTACACACACACACGCTACACTGCACACACATACATTAATTAAACACTTATTACTAGACACACTACACACACACACACACACACACACACACACTAACCCTAACCCTAACCCACTCGACTCCCTCTGGCTCCTACCTCAATAGGCCTATTACTGATGAGAGTTTGTGTCGTCACGCTTTATAGATGTTGGAAAAGTATTGTTTTTGAAATGTCTTACTTACCTTCCATCTTCATATCATCCCCTGCGCCCCCTCTCTAATTCCCTGCTCACATGTTTGGCATAGGCCTGCAGCTCAATGTGTGAGATGTGGAGGAGGGGGACGACGACGACACAGAACCCACTAATCCAGTCTTTCCCTCGCTAGTCGCCACAGATTACACCCTGCTCCAGTCCGTCAACTGACCTCATAGCAACACCAGGGGAGGCTGGTGGAGGTAGAAATCGGAGGACGGGCTCATTGTAATGCATGGAATGACGTAAGGAACGGTATCAATCACACACCCCATTCCTCATTCCATTCCATGCATTACAATGAGCCCGTCCTCCGATTTCTACCTCTTCTAGCCTCCCCTGCAGCAGATCCCACTCACAGCTAACAGCCGGTGTTGAGTTGGGTCAAGTCAAATTTTCCAATTCTCTAATATGTTTGGTATTGTTGTGGTCTTTCACGGTAATCCTTTTTCTAATATAACTGGGATTACCTGAATGAAGGGAGGATAAATATACATCGTGGGATTAAATTGGATTGGATGATACTGTGGTTGTTTGAGACTGATCTAATTGATTTTATCTGTTTGAGGTGATCTCAATCTCATCTCTAATGTAGACGTGTCTAGCGGAATGATCCGGTTCATTTTCATCGCCGGATTATATTCAGCCAAAGCGATATGGCTGTTTGTTGTTGTTCTCAGCTTCAAACCAGTGGTTTCCAAGGTCAGTACAGTTGTGTGTGTGTGTGTGTGTGTGTGTGTGTGTGTGTGTGTGTGTGTGTGTGTGTGTGTGTGTGCGTGTGTGTGTGTGCGTGCGTGCGTGCGTATCAGTACTCACTGCACACAGAACTAGCAAATCCATCTGAGCATCCATCTGTTAATGTTTGGAACTATTTATTTATCTATTTACACTCACATTACATTCAGGAGGTACACCAGAGAAAGCTTTCATGTACTACGGCATAACAGACACGCACACACACACACACACACACACACACACACATACACACACACACACACACACACACACACATACACACGCACACACACACACACATACATCTCACTCTCCTGACACAAATATATAGGCATATCAGTCACGCACATACAGCAGAAACATTCACTCGTACTCATAGCTTACGTAACATCAACATGGAGAACATTCCGCACAGGCAATAGATAAAAACATGTAATACTAGACAATAGGAAAAATCAAATGGAAATTCAGCAATTGTGTAGAAGATATGTGTTGGTGTGGTGTGTTGTTCAGGTGTGTGTGTGTGTGTGTGTATGTGTGTGTGTGTGTGTGTGTGTGTGTGTGTGTGTGTGTGTGTGTGTGTGTGTGTGTGTGTGTGTGTGTGTGTGTGTGTGTGCATGTGCACACAGCGTGTGTGTTTGTGTATGTGTGTATGTGTGCATGTGCGCACAGCGTGTGCGTGCGTGCGTGCGTGTGTGTGTGTGTGTGTGTGTGTGTGTGTGTGTGTGTGTGTGTGTGCGCGTGCGTGCGTGTGTGTTTAGCGGATAGGGGCCTTCAGGGCGGCGTCCACCTCCTCCTCCATCAGCAGCGTGTGCCACTGGGCCACAGGACGTCTGGGATTGGCCAACATGTCCGACCAATGGCGGAGCCCCACCCCTGTGGCGCCGAAGCCGATGAAACATTTCCCGATGGCGTCGTTGCTACCCAGCTTGTCGTAATCGTACACTGTGATGATCACCTGTACTTTCTGTTACGGGGAGCGGAGAAGAGAGAGAAGAAGGAGAGAAGAGAGAGAAGGAGGAGAGAAGAGAGAGAAGGAGGAGAGAAGAGAGAGAAGAAGGAGAGAAGAGAGGAGTGTAAAAAGACAAACATTCACAACATCCCAATCATGCCCTGTGTCCTTTCTCCACCCATTCAAAAGCATAGGACTGGTGTAACCATAGAAATAGAATGAGTAGAACAAACATGCCCATTCAATTCAACATTCCATGGTGGGTGTACCGGCGGCTATTTTTTGGTGTATCATTTAGAAGCGTTTCTTCACAGCTTTTTTTTTTTTCTTTTTTTTTGCTAGACAAAATAAACGCATTATTATTATTATTATTTATTAACAACCAACTCAACTCAACTGACATTGGAATGTTCAGTCAAATGATGCTTAGTTGCTACGGTGCCGCCTCTGAATTTGTAGCTTCTCTCTTCTCTGTTCAACACATACAATAACAATGTTTACCATGGCAACAATGTATTACGATTCCATGTCAGCCGTCTTTTGGTGTACTAGCCAAATTCCCATGGTCTGAGGGACCATGTCCGTTCTGCTCTGTTTCTATGGGTGTCACCATGGGCTCTTCACACCAGTCCATGTGGGGTAGTGTACAAGTGCAGTCAAAGGTTTGTGTGTGTGCGTGCGTGCGTACGTGTGCGTGCGTGTGTTTACCTGTACTTGGGCGAAGGGGATCTCGAAGCTGAAGCTCTCGTTGAAGTAGGGGTTCAGAGTGTTCTGTTTCACCGACGTCTTCTTCTTCTTCAGACGCTTACCGTTGTGCTGCAGCACCACCTTAACGAAGGGATCTGAGGGAGGAAGGGGGGGGGGGGGGGCGGGGGGTAGTGGTTAATCACTGCTGGACTAGTTGAAAACATTGAGTACAATAAGAAATGCTTTTTGAGCTGAAAATTAATCAGGGTCACCGTCTTTGCTAACCCAATAGTGAAGACCATCGCTTGGCCAACATACACAGTCTATTGATACTGTATGTATGGATGTGTAGAACTGGCTGGTTGACATGCTCATTGTAATGCATGGAACGGAATAATAATGAGCCTGTCCTCCCACCAGCCTCTATTATGGATGTGTAGATGTATATATGTGTAGAGGGGCACCTGATAAGCCTCCCACGTCCATCTTCTTCAGGTTCTTGGCCTCCATGATGTTGACCGTTAGTTTCCCCGCCGTGGGGACGTAGCGCAGGGAGATACAGATGTCACCCAGCTTCTCTTGCTGTGAGGACACACACACACACACACACACACACACACACACACACACACGCACGCACGCACACACACACACACACGCACACATACACACACACACATACACACACACATACACAGGCATCCACGCGCACACACAGGTACACACACATACACACGCGCACACACAGAGATGCACGCACAGACACATACACACACACACACATACACAGGCATGCACACGCAAACACAGGTACACACACATACACACACACACGCACACACACACACACACACACACACACATTTAGTATATGGAGGATGGATAGCTAGATGGACAGACAGGCAGGCAGGCAGACAGACAGACAGACAGACAGACAGACAGACAGACAGACAAACAGGCAGGCAGGCAGGCAGACAGACAGACAGGCAGACAGACAGACAGACAGACAGACAAACAGACAGGCAGGCAGGCAGGCAGACAGACAGACAGGCAGGCAGGCAGGCAGACAGACAGACAGGCAGGCAGGCAGGCAGGCAGGCAGACAGACAGGCAGAAATAAAACTTACCACTTCTTTCTCTCCTCCGACCAAATCCCTCCATTCGTGGAGCGGTTGTGCCATGTCTATGCTGTTCATGGGGATGGAGATCTGTCCGATGACGTCGTGTTTCCCGAAGCGGTCGAAGTCAAACACCTGCAAGACCAGAGTCTGACCACCTAGCTCATTGTAAGGGATCTGTGGACAGAGACACAGGGACAGGTCCACATGTTAGAAGTGGTTAGAAGTAGTGGTTAGAAGTCTGACCACTCAGCTTGCTGGCTCTGTGGTTGTGGGCATGTATGTTGTTAAGTCATGGGCTCCCTGCCATACTGGTATTGTGTATTTTATGTTGTTAAACTTCAGGCAGGGAGCTATACAGAGCAGAGCCATCCGATTATGACAAAATTAAAGGTATTACCATTGTCATTAAATAATGATTAAACCAACATAAATGTCCTGACTGAAATGTACTGTATCCATGCACACTACAGACCTTGAAGCAGAAGGTCTCATTGAAGACAGGACACAGGTTCTTGCGCTGCACTTTGGTCTCAAACTTCTTCTTCTTGTCGGGAAGCATGTAGACCTTGACATAGGGGTCAGAGGTGCCGCCCATGTCCATGGCTGCCAGGTTCTCAGCCTGGAGGATGCCCACCACCAGCTGGAGGGAGGGAGGGCACAGAGGGGGTAGAGGTTAAAGGTCACAGGTCATGTCCATGGCTGCCAGGTTCTCAGCTTGGAGGATGCCCACCACCAGCTGGATGGAGGGAGGGCACAGAGGGGGTAGAGGTTAAAGGTCACAGGTAATGTCCACGACCAGCTGGATGGAGGGAGGGCACAGAGAGGGCAGAGGTTAAAGGTCACAGGTAATGTCCACGACCAGCTGGATAGAGGGAGGGTACAGAGAGGGCAGAGGTTAAAGGTCAGGAGATATGAAGGACAAGGCTAGACACTGGTCTAGGGCCAGTTTGGTGTTGCTCCCTCTAATGGTGAAGGGTCAGATCAAAGGTTAAAGGTCAGGAGATATAAAGGTCCAGGACACCTGTGGGGGGACATGCAGCGTTCGGCCTGTAGAGGGAGCTACAGGACCGTGGCCAGGGTTTACGAAAACGAGGCTTCGTTGCGCAGCTGTTGCGAATGAAGCCTCGTTGAGGAAATGGTTTAAGATGTGTGTGCCTCTGCTTTTGGGGGGAGAGGCTGGAAAGCCAGGACTGGAAAGTCATCGGAAGAATTTGTAACGATTATCATAATAAACGGGACATTCCCTCATCACCACACTGCGTCTGCCTCTCTGTGAACAAGGGACTTGTTACAACACCACTGATCTAGGGCCAGTTTGGTGTCTCTCTAATGGTATTAGAGTTTTGTGATGGTTAGGTCGAATGACACGTTTAATAAAAACAGGACTGTGCAAACACACGCAAACACACACACACACACACACACACACACCTGGTTATCTGTGAAGTTGTAGTCCAGGGTGAACTCCAGTTTTCCAAAGTTCTCTCGCTCCTCCTCCTCTCCTTCCTTAGTCTCTCCCTCCTAGAACAGCAGAGGATATTCCACCAATCACATCAGACACAAGCCACTCCATACAGCTGTAGAGGCCGGTGGAGGTAGGAATCGGAGGACAGGCTCATTGTAATGCGTGGAATGGAATGAAGAATGTTATCAAACACACACCTCACAATGTGTGTTTGATACCATTCCTCATTCCATTGCCTGCATTACAATGAGGCCGTCCTCCGATTTCTACCTCCACCGGCCTCCCCTGGTATACATTTAGCGGCGGTTTGCAGGACACAGATTCAGCGAAGTCCTTTTAAATAGCATCTTCAATGTCCAACCGGGGGGTCACATTTAGTCTGGGACTTTGTTTAATATGTGTCCAGGAAAACGACCCACCCTCCCCAAAGAGTATTGCTCTCCCTCTTCCCTCACCTTGCCCTCCTCTCCTTCTCCCTCTCCCTCCTTCTTTCTCCTTCCTCTTCCTCCCTTCCTCTCGCGGACCTTCTTGGGCTTCTTCCCCTTGTTGATGCACTTCTTCCAGATGCAGAAGCTGAGGCAGCCCACCAGGACTAAGACCACCACAACGATGGCCCCTACAGCCCACATAGGCACTGGGGGAGAGACAGCAGAGAGAGAGAGGCCTTTTGAAACTTCAAAATTTAGCAGAGGTGATTCAGAATCACTCTTGTGATGAGGTAGCCCTGTCTGAGTAAACTCAGGTCTCGCCCTCTGACCTTGAGGATGTCCTCTTGGCCTAATGTGTGTTCCACGTGGGAGACCCGGGTTTGAACCCCGCCCGTCACAATAACACCTCTAATATAGCTTTCATCTACTGTTATAGTTCTACTGTAACAGTTCTAGAACAATCTACTGTTCTAAGAACACTACTAGAACAATCTAATGTTATAAGAACACTTCTAGAACATTCTACTGTTGAAAGGAGCACCCACAGTAAATGGTAAAAGACAGGATTAACTTACTTCTGAGTTTATGGTCTGTGAAGAGTGGAGGAAAGAGGTGAAAGAGATGAAATGAAGAGGAAGAAAGGATTAGATGAATGAGTGAAAAAAAAAAAAAAATTATAAGATGACATCTTTTGTATATTTACTGTAGACATGTTTAGGATAGCACTGTGAGTGTGTGTGTGTGTGTGTGTGTGTGTGTGTGTGTGTGTGTGAGAGAGAGAGAGTGTGTGTGTCTGGATATGCATGCATAAACGTGTGTATATGTTTGTGTGTGCATGAATATGTGTGTGTGTGCGCCATTGTGCGTGCGCGTGTGTCCGTGTGTACAGGTGTGTGTGTGTTGACCACTCACTTGGCAGGTGTGTGAGCTCGTTGTAGAACTTGTTCTTCATGTGGTTGAACTGGTGGTTGGAGTGGTGGGAGGGGCCATGCTCCGAGCCACGCTCCCAGCCACGCTCCGAGCTGTGCTCCGAGCCACGCTCCGAGCCACGCTCCGAGCCACGCTCCCAGCCACGCTCCGAGCCGCGCTCCGAGCCCTGCTCCGAGCCCTGCTCCGAGCCATGCTCCCTCTCCTCAGCCTCCCGGCGGTACCGCGCTTCAAAACTGGCCAGTCGCATCGCAGCTCTGCCACTGGGGGAGAAGGGCAAGGTAACAGTAATTTAAAGTGGCAATCTGGGATTCAAACAACAAAGCGGTCACCCTGACACTTTTTTAGGTCTGTGACAGAGGGGGAAGAAACATAACAACTACTTGAGAACTTTAGACCAGGGGTGTATTTAGACCAGGGGTGTATTTAGACCAGGGGTGTATTCAGTGTGTTCCGAACTCTTGACCAGGGGTGTATTTAGATCAGGAGTGTATTCAGTACGTTCCGAACTCTAGACCAGGGGTGTATTTTGACCAGGGGTGTATTTAGACCAAGGGTGTGTTCAGTAAGGTCAGAGCTCTAGTCCAGGGATGTGTTCAGTAAGGTGAAACATTCCACATGTTTCAGATAGAAATATAACATACAGAGCTGACACATTGATATTTTTTAGGCTGCCCAGGATGGGTCTATTTGAAACAGTGGGTCTATGCTTTGTAGTCTTATTAAGACAGTCATAATGTTTCTCCCTCTCTTTCTCTCCTCTCTTTCTTTCAACTTCTCTTCCTCTCTCTTTGTCCTTTATTTAAAGCAAAGCTCTCTCTGTTCATTTCTCTCTTTTCTCCCATCCTCTCTCTCTCCCTCTCTCCTCTCATGGCGCGAGTGTCGAGTCACATCACTGAAAATCTCATTCCTCTGACCACTGTGTCCATCTATAATCCCCTGACTCCGTGGCAGGCCATGGATACACACACACACGCACGCACGCACGCACGCATGCACGCACGCACGCACGCACGCACGCACGCACGCACGCACAGACACACACACACAGACACACACACACACACACACACACACACATACATACACACACACCAACATACCACACCAGCTCTGTTACACATGCACCTATGGCAGGCACAGCGCACACACGCACGCACGCACGCACGCACACACACACACACAGACGTAACAAGATTAATTTACCAAAGGTAATCCACAAATCCCAGGGATTAACCAAATTAGCCCCTCCCCTCTCCCTGCCCATCATGAGCGGCCATTTACCCCTCTATAGTGTCATCTGTCACACCTACCATCATATGTACCATAACAACACCTCATCTATGAGGCTATTTCACATGATTAACCCTTTAATCCCAGGCCCAGCAGAGAGGGGTGAGTTGAGGTTTAGACAGCTCAGTGGAGAGCCAGACAGGAGAGGTTATGCTCTCAGGGGATAATACTGGAAGCCTGTGACATCAATTGTCAAGGTCAGAGTAGCTAGGCTAGCATACGGAGAGGTCACTCCTGTAGGCGAGCCCACACAGGCACACAGGCATGCGTACACACACACACACACACACACACACACACACACACACACACACACACACACACACGTGCACGCATAAACATACACACACACACACACACACACACACACACACACACACACACACACACACACACACACACACACACTCAATCAAACTCATGCACCTGAGAGAGCAGGGACAGACAGACCTGGCTGATTAAACATGACAGACCAGTGTGTCAGTGGTTAAGCCTTCCACTTTTAGCAGCTGTCTTCTCTCCCCCTGGTCCTGGAGTTTACGCCCTAATAGGGTTTTACATACATATCACAAACCAGGCCCTTGGACTCAATTAATTTAATAATAATAATGCTAATATTAATAATAATTTATTACATTTATATAGGCGCTTTTCATTGTACAAGAATAATCTTAAAGTGCATAAAATAGACGGAGGGGGACAGAGGGGATAGTTGACGATAGATCAAAACCGTCAATCAAAAGTGACCTCAGGAAGTGAAAAGAATTGGGAAGCTTGTCAGAAGATATGGTAGGTGTGGCTTGTGTGTGGCTTTGGGGAGCCAGTGGCCAATAGGAGCTGAGGATGTCCACAGGATGTGACGTCAGTTTTGACATTCACAATAGCTGTGTCTGAAACGGTACCCTATTCCTGATATAACTAGCGCCAGACCTTTCACTACAGCCTTTTGTCTAAACAGACACTGTTAGAGCAACCCTCAGTGTCAGGATGACTTCGATCACCATAAGATATGGACATCCTACCCCATAATATACTCTATTTGTACAATTCCAAACCCTATGGGCCCAATTCCAAACCCTATGAGTCCAATTCCAAACTCTATGGGCCCAATTCCAAACCCTATGGGCCTAGTTCCAAACCCCATGGGCCAAATTCCAAACCCTATGGGCCTAGTTCCAAACCCTATGAGTCCAACTCCAAACCCTATGGGCCCAATTCCAAACCCTATGGGCCCAATTCCAAACCCTATGGGCCCAGTTCCAAACCCTACAGGCCCAATTCCAAAGAGTGGCCAATTCCAACCTAGAGCATCAGATCTGATGGAGTTGGGTGGGTATCACCAATATACAGGCTATAACTCCACAAAGCCCTCAGGTATCGGCTGGATGTTGTTTCTACCATGCTGCTTACTCCTACTCCTACAGCGTCAAACCCTTTTCGAGGTGCATATGCTGTAGGGGTCTAGCTTTTGGGACCAGTGGAGGCTGGTGGAGGTAGAAATCGGAGAAAGGGCTCATTGAAATGCATGGAATGGAACGAGGTGTTTGATACCATTCCTCATTCCATTCAATGCATTACAATGAGCCTGTCCTCCAATTTCTACCTCCACCAGCCTCCCCTGATAGGGACAAGGCGGAGAGATGTTGGGTTGGTTGGGTCTCTCTGCTTGGCCAAAGCACACACAGCAAAACAATCGGAGAGGAGACACTGTGTCAAGTGAGGGTGTTGGAACATTGTTAGGCAGATTGTAGGTGAACAGCCGGTAGAAGGATTTTGAGAGGGCTCAAGGCTGGAGGCTGGAGGCTGGAGGCTAAGCCCTGAGGTGAACTAAAGTCCCCTTAGCTCAGGTCTACGCCTAGGTGTTCACTATGGAGAAGCTGTTCACCAGTATGGTTGGCAATGGAGGCTGGTGGAGGTTGAATGTGTCTGCATGGAATGGAATGAGGAATGGCAACAAACACACATGTTTGATATCCTCCCCTGGTGGTTGGGCCTAGATGTTTTGACCTAGCATGGAGAGACAAGCTGGGGTTAGCTCTGTGAAACCTGGCCTAAAAGGTCTCTGCCGACTTTGCATCATGCAAATGTAGCATAATATATAGCCTACAAACGTCTTGAAAGACACCTGTGGCTATATGAGACTTACCCTGAGCCATTTTGAATCTGTGAGTGCAGCTAAGTGAAGTCTAATTAACATATAAAAGTTAAAATGCCGCAGCGTTATTGGCCATCATCACAACCATAGGCGACGTGCCTCGCGCATTGCTCATGGCTACAAAGTAACCTTATCCCAGTGCGCGCGCTGAATGAGTCAATCTCCTCTCATCCGTCCGCGCGCGCTTTCCTCCACAGAGATACAACTACGGGATTTAACGGCTTACCTTAGCCGACACGGCACAATAAGACACAACAGTTCCCATCCCCCAAAACATATTATAAATCAACACCATCGACAAATATGACATTTCATTGTGGCTGCATGTTGTCACACATGCATGGGATTTTGCAGGAGGGGAAGGAGTGTTAGATAGGCAGAGGATAGGCAGAGTAACTAGGTAGAACGACCGACTAGTGATATAGAAAGTAGGGAATGCTTCGTTCTAGTATATATCGTTGTTCCTCCCACATAGTTACATGCAAATGCAAATTGAAATTGGACAGAAGTATCCAAATCATATTTAACCGATTGTCGACAGGTGAAACGGCATATGCGTCTGCAGGTAGGCCTATGGAATAAACCCAACACTAGTGTCCAAAACTGTGCATTAATTCAAAGAGGCAGCAGCATGCTAATTCAAAGGTGTGCAGGTCATGTTCTCCAGAGATACAAACATCGAGGCTATAGCCAACTATTCAATTATCCATCGCAAACATTGCTTCTGACTTTCTGTGCGCCAGGTGACCGCTGACTAACGGATTTATCAAGTGGAGCGCACGGCTTTAAAGTGACCTCTGGCTATGAAAACATACACTTGACAGGATATCATTTCCATTGACTTGAACAGAGACATATAACAACAAAGCTAACTCACCCAATTGAGATTTTATATTCCGCGTCTTGTTTTGTTTTTTCTAAAGGAATTCTGGACACCTCCGTACTTGGAGAGAGCTGTTGCGCACTCTCTCTCTCTCTCTCTCTCTCTCTCTCTCTCTCTCTCTCTCTCTCTCTCTCTCTCTCTCTCTCTCTCTCTCTGTGTTAATCTCTGTTAATATCCCTGTGTGACAACTAGCGCAGTTGAATCATCAAAACTCGGCTTCGCTTGAATGAATCTTTCTATCCCCAGCCTTTTAGTCGGCATAAGATAGTTGTCATTTCTGTATTCGTTTTATTTCTGAAACTTTCTCGATTGTTGTAATTGTTGAAAATAGATATTCAGATAAGCTTTTGTGTTCCATTTTGTTGGTGTGTAGTGCGTGATCATTTTTGGTAACTTTTCACGCACACATAGGCTTACCATTATGCAAAATAAAAACGTTTGAAAGAAAGAACAATATTGTGGTATCTCTATTCTCAAAGGTACTTAAATGTATTCTGAAGTGCACTCTCTCGCTCTCCTTTTGAAGTAGCCATGGCGCGAGTACAGTAGGCCTCCTAAAGCAATTGTGCTATTTAATTGTCTCCGTTCCTTTTGTTAAAAAAAATACACGTTATTACCCTATTGTATATACGCCATTATCTCCTGCCTGGTTAATTTTGTTGTAGACTTTTCCTAATTCCTAGAATCATAATGGAAATGCATAAAGGTGAATGCAGGCTGTTGGAGAACACACCCCATAATAAGCTCTCCACCACGTGATAAGTTCTTACCACTGCTCTCAGGTCAGATACGCATGACTAGACATTAGGACACGCTGATAAATGAGGGAGAGGGCGCCTCCTTGTGGTTGAGAAAGGTAGTGTGACAGCTTTCTTTCCTGTATCAAAGGTTCCAAAAGCACTTCTTCTCCCCGTCTTTGACTCATTAACACAAATCACAGAAGCCCGTAAGCTATTCTCGTCTACACAAAATCCACAATATAAATCAACTTGCCAGTAATCTTGACTCAATGTAGCTTTGATAAATGTGTGATCTTCTGTTGTGCATTCTGCTAGGAGCTATATTAAGGTGTTAGTGATCTTTCATTGGGCTAATGTGACTTGAAGGCACAAATAATTGTTCTTCAAAGCCATTAGGTTCATCCCTCATCGTATTCCCTACAGTAAAGGCTACAGTATGCATGCATGTGGACTGTTAACACACACAACCACTGTTGGTTTCTTGTTTTTAAGTGTAAAAACTAAACTACTTCAACTGTAATCATCTGTTAGAGGTCCAGAGAATATTGTAAATATTTATATGCATGTAGAGTAGTGATATTTCAGTCCACATGTGCAAAGCACTAATGCTACTAGCATCTTACCATTGTAACTAATACATGTCATACAGCCCTGTGTGTTGAATATGGGGTAAGGAGTCAGAGAAATTACAATTGTTCCAGCTCCAAATATTTATTCAGATTAAAACATTCAGAAACACTCAGGACCCCTTGGTTTAGAGTATTGGGAGCAAAGCAGCATCGCCCGATACAATCATTACTTTAGATGACAAAAAGTAACGCAAGATAACTCCACTTCACTTTTACAAGATGAATTCTCACAAATCATACAGTGTTGTCAACAAACCCAACATCAAGAAATTCAAACATTACAGCGTCATTGCACTGGTACATTTCAACAATCTCTTGTCTTTCCAGTTGCATAGCGTGAGAATTAGAAAAGGCTTGGGTGTCCTGGTAGGCCAGAGGTGAAGCCTGGGCCAGGAGTTTAGCTGTGTCCCCCCAGGGTGTGCTTGTCGAACAGGTACTCGGCCATCCTGTTGGTAGCAGCCCCCATCTTGTTGAGGTTGGTGATGTGGTCGCCCAGCTTCTTGATGGCCTCCACCTGCTCGTTCAGGTAGTGGGTCTCCAGGAAGTCACAGAGCTGAGGGAGAAACACAGAATTCAGTTTATATACACATCAGGGTTTAGAGCATCACAGGTAGTATAAAGTGCAGTAACCCTGTAATGTGCTGTGTGCTACTAAGGGGAGACCGTCGCCTAGGTTTTAGTCAAACTACAGCAACTACAAATCCTAGGGAATATATCTGACATGTAGCCAGGAGTTTTCCTGGACTGACTTGACCACTGTGTGCATGAAAGATTGAGCGAGTGTTCGCAGACGTGGTCATGGAGGATAACTTACATGGGGGTCGACCTTCTCTGCAGCCAGCTTGTGCAGGTCAAGCAGCGCCTGGTTGACATTCTTCTCCAGCTGCAGAGCACACTGCATGGCCTCCAGCCCATTGCCCCACTCATCACGGTCTGGCTTCTGTTAGGGGTCAAAGACAGAGTCAGAGAGAGGTCACATATCTATATGCAAGGGCAGTGCCAGTTTACATCCAGCACTTGCTCTTATTGAGGAAATGATTGAGTCTAACCAAATCAATGTGCTGTATTTAAAATGTTGCCTCTCTGTCTCTTATCCTGCAAGACATCAAATTGACGAAGAAAATCAATCGATCTGTTCACCCTGTAATATAGACATTAGTTGTCCCCTGAGTTCAGAGGCTATACAGGAGGAGGACACAGGAGGTTCGTTTATGACTATAGCACTGATAGTATACAGCTCATATCTGGCTTTACCACATGGCCTCAATTCTAGATCAAGGACTATGGGCGTGTAATGAACTCGGCATACTTGGATGACCCACTTTCCCCCCTCAGAGGCAAAGTCCAACACTAGATGTTTACACCGTTGATGTTTACAAAGGCCGTTTTATGGTATCGTGCGGTTACCTTGATATCCTGAAGGAAGATACGGCCACCTCTGTTGTTCTGGAAGGAGAGAAGCTTGTCCGCATGCTCCCGCTCCTCGTTGCTGTTCTCCTTGAAGAAGTGAGCAAAACCGGGCAGGGCCACGTCGTCCCGGGAGAAAAAGAAGGCCTGGAGAGAGAAGGAGGGAGCGTGGTTAAAACATGACTCGGCATTCGTCTAGACAGTCAAACAAGAATGAGAGAAGGCGGAGACCGAAAGAAAACAAGGACGGTTAAAACGTGACTCATCATATTTCGAGAACGACAACTAAACGACACTGCGCTATTGTGGGGGAGGGAAGACCATCACCCCCTAATTGGTGAGCTGCAATTAAGAGCTAAATGTTGCAGTCACTGTTCAATAATTTTTTCAGTTTAATTTGACCATTCATGAGCACAATTGATAGTCTACAAACAATTATTGCAGCTAAAGATGGCATTTGATCTAGGCATTCATATACTCAACATCTAGCAACAATGGAATATCACCCCATGTCCAAGGCAAATTGAAAGCAACACTTTCCTCTGCTCCAGTAATACTTACCATTGAAGTGTAGGTGTAGGACGCAAACATCTCCATGTTCACCATACGGTTGATGGCAGCTTCGCAGTCGCGGTGGTAGTTCTGACGGATCTGAGACTCCATTTTGGCAGGTTCTTTTGTTTTCTTATCAAAACTAAAGGTACAAAAATAAAGATTTCAAACTCATTCACGAATAGAGTTAAAGTAAATAATAAATTATCGATCCAGAATGCCGAAAGTTGCGGGACGAAGGCAGAAGTTCCGTTCAAACACTGTTGAAGCAAGAACTTCTTGAGATGTCTTCTCAGAGTACAACGAAATGGACACTGCTCGCTCGGTCTATTTATATGCTCCAGATAGAACGCGTCATGAACACCAACCGCTGAGCGCAGCCAATCAAATCAAGTATTTGAAAAGGAAATAGGCGGGTTATTTGTTTAAGGCGGCCAATGAACGACCACACCTAACACATGACCTGAAGAATTCTTCACATTTGAAGTTTAATCAGTTTTATTTCCAGTAACTGATGCACAATGTTACAGAACTACAACAATAACAACTTTGTTTGTAATAAATATATTGATACTTTGTAATATAGGGTCCAGAGAGGAAAAGAAGAGACATTCACAGTCTCATGACATATTTGAGAAATAAATCAAATCTTTACTCTCCCCGTGGCTTATGACGCAGGTTATTTTTTAAACAACTTCGTGATAACGTAAATAAAGTGCTTAATCAGACGAATTAAGGTTGAGCATAGAATTGTTTACCACACACTCACGCATTAGGAATGAGCTTTAGCAACATGTGTCCATATAAAAAAGCATATTATTTGATAAAGCTTTTATTAAGACATTGTCCCACATTACTAAATATGAAGTAGCATATTGTAGCCGCTATTCTATAAGGTAACTAAGGTCTACAAATACAGTAGACGACATTCAGGGTCTGTTTAATATGACACATTTTACCATTCACAATCAACCGTGACATAGAACAGAACAACTTGTATTCACCTCAAGACAATTCATCAATCAATCAGCAAGGATACTGTTAAGTGATGAATGTTCTAATTTAAGTTACAGTCACTGACCTTTGGTCAGACGTTCTGGGGCAACAACTCAATACATGTTCACATGACTCCTGCATTATAATAACTGCTGACAAGCCTCTTCCAGAGGTGTAAACTGTTGTTGCTCAATACACAGCGTTGCAACATATCTGAGATCAAGAATGAGGTCATCTTCTGGTCAGATGCAGTAATATACGGTCTCTTTAAACAGTTATGTATCTGTCTAATCCATGAATGTAGAAAAGGAAAAAACTCTAGAACACGTTTATGTAATTGAAAGAGAGAATACTTGCTTCAAAAGGGGTATGGTCTCCTTTATCCCACACTCAGCCAAGCTGCTCAACCAAGGTGCCCTCAATAAACAAACAAGGGACAGTGCAATGGATAGACAACAACCGTTTGGACTTGATAGAGGAGGCTATTTATTTATTGTATTTGATCTGGCTATATAATGTTTGTTTGTGTGTGTGTGTGTGTGTGTGTGGGGGGGGGGGGTCTCATGGACTAACTGACCAGGAGATGATTTAATGGATTGTGCAATGTGAATGTGGAATAATTGACCAGTATAAAGCTTGACTTGACGAATTTGATTGTAATGTGGATGTGTGCAATGTCCTTATGTATTTAGGTGATTTTTTTGTACATGTTTTTTTGTATGTTAATGTGTCATTGTGCTTTTTACGATGTACCTTTTTCACAAATGTCTGCGCAAGCAGATAACAAAGTACAATGTAATCTAATCTCATCCAACAGAAAATTACGGTTCCACCTTGCATACAATACCACAGCCATTTTGTAAGAGTTGAAGAATAAACAGTTCTGTTTCGGCCCTGTTTGGTGCTCCCAGTGCTGAAAGGCCAGGAGGCCAGGGCACATTATGGACGTCTGTAATGAAGGCTAGAGATTAATATGCACATCACACAATAACTTTCATAACTGGTTTCTCTACAAAAGGTTACCTTTAGTTCAGGTCTGATTTACTTGAGCATTCTCATGGCTTATCACGCTTTGTCTGGTGGTCATTCAGACTCATTTGAATGATGTGCAGACATAGGAACAGGGAAGACAAGTGTCATGATGAATTGTGTGAAGGGGCAATATATATCCTGACATAGCACTTTCTTACCTGAGAGGGTTATTTACCCCATGTAAATGTAGGTGTGCATACATTGTGTGTGTGTGTGTGTGTGTGTGTGTGTGTGTGTGTGTGTGTCCTTTTGTCTCTCTCTTTCTCTTGCATACAGTGCATACAATATATCTGTAAAACGCTGAGAATGTGTTTCTTAACCTGCCACCTGGACCAGCCAGGTGACAATCCCAGAAGAGAGAGTCACTCAATTATTACAACTTCCATGTCCCTTTCAGCGGTTATAAGAGGTTCATTCTAGATGTGAGTCAATTCCCTCACAAGGTTGCCTTGATTTAGTAGGTTACCAACCAGTAGCTTTTACAGAAGGGACAATATTGCATGAAAATTGCATCATTTGAAGAATGTTGTTCTTTTATTTTAGTAAATGTTTAACCCGAGAGACCTGTGTTGCTGTAGTCACAGTTGTGTGTGTGTTAGGCTGTCCTGTGACTAAGTTATAAACAGAGGTGGTTGTAAATATATTATGGCAGTGAAACTGTTCACCGTTACACTCAGTATATGTGAGGAATGACTTTGTGTTTCTGGCAGTTCCACCTCACTTTCTCTCCCTCATACTGTAATAACCCTTACGTTTGAGCTTTACATGTTTACATTGAAGTCATTTAGCAGAGCTTTTATCCAAAGCGACTTACAGTAAGTACAATTTGTCTAAGTGAATCAACTATACATCAGTCATCGTAAGTAAAACCTTCTAGAAGAATGAGTGCCATCAGCAGCCACAATGCTAGAGAAAGGAAGAAAACAAGTTTTAAAATGTTTTATAGCATTTTTATTTTATTATATCAATATCTATGAGACTCGTTATAGATGTACAGTATGAGTGAATTCCCTCTCAGGGTTGCTAGTGTAGTGTCAACAGTAGAACATAATATCAGTTCAATTTCTGTGAAGTGACTCAGCAGTTTGCTACAGCAGTTTTGTCTGTTCTCTCCTGTCTCCCTGAGCGTGTTTTTGTGCCCTGTCATGAATCATAATGTTTCCTGTTAGTTCCTGGCAGCTGACAGACTCAGGCTTTGCCTCAACCAACATTCTGCTGTGTGATTGTGACTCAGCATTCTAGAGTTCCAAGGCGTTCTCTTATCACCAAGGCAATGGTGGAAGGCGGGGTCTCGTGACCACGGAAACAGCCTTGAGCAGTGGTGAGTGGGCGCTGACAGGCTGAGACCAGTTATGGAAAAAAAGGAAAAAGGGAAGGAGGAAAAAAGACAAACAGGAACTGAGACTGTGTGTCACAAGTATGCAACTCTAACTCTGGATGGGAAATGAGTAATAAATACACTCTAATTTCTTTGATATTTCTTAAGGTGATCATCTTTTTATTGTTGCTTTTGCACATATAGAACTACATCATAATCTGGAGTAGGAGAATATAGAATTTAAGACATACAGTCAATGTGAAGACTACACTCGTTCTGAAACAGAATCTGGCATAATTCAACATTCAACAACAGGAACGTCAACACTACAGAATCAAATCATACAGTATTAATAAACTATGTCAGTACAACTTCATTAAACTTCCCCAATACAGAAAGTCCTGCTTTAATTTTCTAGTTAATTCATCTACCGTTGATAAGACATAAGGCAAAGTATGAGGTTGCATTATTGTATGTTGTCAAAGGCTGATTCCCTGTAGAGCATCCGCACCAGAGCTATGACCAGGCATAAGAACACTATGACCACGCATAGGAGCGCTATGACCAGGCATAAGAACACTATGACCAGGCATAAGGACACTATGACCAGGCATAGGAGTGCTATGACCACGCATAGGAGCGCTATGACCAGGCATAAGAACACTATGATCAGGCATAAGAACACTATGACCAGCCATAGGAGCGCTATGACCAGGCATAGGAAAACCATGACCAGGCATAGGAGTGCTATGACCAGGCATAGGAAAACCATGACCATGCATAGGAGCGCTATGACCAGGCATAGGCGTGCCAGAGGTAGTCAGTGATCATTACAGGTTATGACAGCTTATAACATCTCTCCATGTACTTGGAGTTATTACCATTATTACCATTAAATGTTTGGCCTCCAGTCCGCTGTGATGTGAGGATACACAACCTTCATATCCTTCTATAAAGCTTCTTGTTGTAAAGCAACCGTCATATCCTTCAAAGCTTCTTGTTGTAAAGTAACCGTCATTTCCTTCAAGGCTTCTAGTTAAGTAATCACTAAGGGCCAAATCCTAAATCTGTAAGTGTAACTCAATGTTCGGCGCAAATCTCTTGTTGACTTCAACGTGTGAACTACGTGAAAGTCTGAGTTGCGCACAGAGATCTCATGTCAGGATTCAGCCCTTAGTGATTACTTACTTGGGGTCAAGTGTGTTAGCACTAGTCTGGAACAACAACCTACACACGCAGTTTCTCCCAAGGACTAGAATTGAGAAATACTGTTCGTGTGAACTTCGTGTGAACTTCACAAAAGCGGAAGTATTCTATTTTTTTTTTCAATCCCGCAAAAATTCCCTGTCTGTCTTGTCTGTCTCTCTCTTCCTCTCGGTGAAGTGCATTATGTAAGATCTTTCACAGAATGTGAAAAGGCATAATCCTGGAAAACTCTACCATCCCTCCATCACATATAAACCTTTTAATATATTTAATCTCTCTCTTTCTCTCTCTCTCTGTCTCTCTCCTCTCCCCCTCTCTCTCTCTCTCTACCCCACCCTTCCTTCCTCCCTCTCTCTAGGCGGTGGGGATCCAGACACTCTTCCACTGGACGGCCTGCCTCCACATCTCCTCCAGAAGCGAGGGATGAGGGTGTGTCCAGTCTCTCGCTCCGTCCATCCCTCCATCCTTCTCCTGGCTGTGCAGCCACAGGGTCTTCAGAGGGCTGGCACACGTGTGCTGGAGGTACTGGCAACCCTGAGAGAGGGAGGGAGGGGGAGAGGAGGAGGAGGGGGGGGTTACACTCAGAACTACAAGACAATTCAGTGCTAAGGAGGACATAATGTGTGTGTGTGTGTGAGTGAGTGAGTGTGTGTGAGTGTGAGTGTGAGTGTGTGTGTGTGTGTGTGTGTGTACGCAGGGGACAGAAGGAGGGCAAGTTTGCATATGTTTTACGTGATGGTCATGGTTAGAGATTGAATGTGTGTGTGTGTATAATAAGTTTGTTAGTAGTGTGTGTGTGTGTGTGTGTGTGTGAGTGTGTGAGTGAGGCTCAAACCTACCTCCAGACTGCCCCAGTACCATATGGCCTTGATCACGCTGTGATTGGCTAGGGCCTGGGTCAGCTGATCTTTGCCTCCTGTAATGATGTTGACCACGCCTCCTGGAAGGTCTGAAGACTGGAGCACCTTGAAGGAGAGAGAGGAGGTATTTAGGACCACACACACACACACACACACACACACACACACACACACACACACACACAGCAAAGTGTCCTGCAGAATGACAAACAAAAACACACCTGGATAAATTCAAGCGCAGGAAGCGGGTACTTCTCACTGGGCACCATGACAACAGCGTTTCCCATGGCGACGGCAGCTCCGAGCAGGGACACCAGCGAGAGGAGGGGCCTGGAGTCAGGGAGAACGATGCCCACCACTCCCAACGCCTCAGGGATGGAGAGGGCGGAGCCTGTCTGGGGGACGGGCTACGGAGAGAGAGAAGGGACACTTCAGCTGTAGTACATTTGACTCCCAATGAGAAGGTTTGGTCTCAAAGGGTCTCCCCCTGAATGAACAAAGGATAAATAAATAAAAGTTGATCATCGTCAATCGGGAACAGCCCCTAGCCTGGGGGGGGGGGGGGGCACCTGCTGCCCATATGATAAAACAGAGCAAGAGGGGGGGGGGTGAGCGAGGTCATTAGATTTGCTGTCTCTGCTACTTTTCCACTGCTTGTAGTTCAGTTTAGAACCTCTGACCGGCGTTTCTCCTCAGAGATCCTTTTTACACAGCTGTATGCTGTACCTCTCCCCTTGTGCTCGCATTGTATTGAATCATTCAAACACTCGGGTGGTCGGACCTCATCTTTTGATCACACCCGAACCCACGTTTCTGGACACCTGCGTGGGTTTCAGACGAGGCTAAAGTCTCACCAGGGATTCTCCTCTTTCCTTGTCGCAGCGGGCCGCCCAATCGCACAGCCGGCCGATGCTGAGCTCCACCTCCTGGTCAGCCTCCTCCAATGAGAGGCCAGTCTGGGAGTGGAGTGACGCGGCCATGTCCTGCCTCTTCTTCTCCAGGCCCCCAGCCAGGGCGTAGAGCGACTGAGCGCGTGCAGACGGGCTCTTCTTCATCCAGCTGACAGACAAGATGGAGGACTTCAATCAACAGTCGTTCTTTCGTCACAGGTATTTCATTCACATATTTTAATCACACTTTGTATCTATGTGCGTTACATTGTTATTGTTGTATCGTGTGGGTGCTTCCATCTATTGCACAGTGTATTGTGACCATGTGTAAAATGCAGAAAGGCTAGATGGCTAATCAGAGGACAAGGTAGAACTAGTGCAAAGGGGCTAGGGTCAAGGGTCAAGGGTCAAGGGTCTAGGGGTTGATTTGGGATTCAGGGACAGCCAGGAGCTGAGCTCACCCAGGCTGGACTTTAGTGGCTGCCTCCACTGCGTTGCGGACGTCCTTCCTCCCTCCGTCAGGACAGTGGGCCAGTACAGCGCCCCCTGGGGCCACGACTGACACACTGCTGCCAGACTCAGACTTACATGGCTTACCCCCCACGAACTGGAGGTAGGAACGAGGGACACTGAGACAGAGGGAGGGAGGGAGGGAGGGAGGGAGGGAGGGAAGGAGGGAGCGAGAGAAAATTAGAGTTAGGATAAGGGTGTTATATTCCATAGAAAAATACTGAATGAATATCTCAATACAGAAGCAGAAATGAAAACTTTATATTATTATTAAAAAATATTATATTATTATTATTATAAATTATAAACTATAAGTTATAAACTTTATTACATTATTACTAAACACAAACACAAACACACACACACACACACACCTGGATGGGTCATATCCCTCAGGAATGATGGCAGGGGCTGCCGCCGTCCCAAACTTGGCGTAATCTACCGAAGCAGGGGATGAGCGAGGGAGAGGAGGAGAGGAAGAGGAGGAGGGGCGCATGTACTGGAACAGGCCCTGGAACAGAGGAGTAAAAGAGGAGTAAGGATTTAGGAGACAACTGCCATTGAAGATATACCACAGCATTAGAACTCTATTGCTATGGCCTAGCCAATCCCGGAGCCGTCTGTTCGTAGCCAATCTGTAGCCAATCAGAGACAGAGATACATGTGGTGACGACAGAGGACAGCCAATGAGTGTTCCTCTCCTTACCTCCTTCCCTCCGTCGGTGCAGGAGCCGCTGTCCTTGTGCCCAGACATAGGCAGGGCGGGGTCGGCCACGGAGTGGGAGTTCACGCACACAGACCCTACACACAGGCTGGGACAGGGACAGAGAGGGTTGAGACAGGTGAGCTAGATGCTAAACGGGATCCTTGGGACGCGCCTAGCCCCAACAGCCTGGCCCAAGCCGCAACAGCTATCCCTAGCCCCAACAGCTATCCCTAGCCCCAACAGCTATCCCTAGCCCCAACAGCTATCCCAATCCCTAGCCCCAACAGCCTGGCCCAAGCCGCAACAGCTATCCCTAGCCCAAGCCCCAACAGCTATCCCTAGCCCAAGCCGCAACAGCTATCCCTAGCCCCAACAGCTATCCCAATCCCTAGCTCCAACAGCTATCCCTAGCTCCAACAGCTATCCCTAGCTCCAACAGCTATCCCTAGCTCCAACAGCTAACCCTAGCCCCAACAGCTATCCCTAGCTCCAACAGCTATCCCTAGCTCCAACAGCTATCCCTAGCCCCAACAGCTATCCCTAGCCCCAACAGCTATCCCTAGCTCCAACAGCTATCCCTAGCTCCAACAGCTAACCCTAGCCCCAACAGCTATCCCAATCCCTAGCCCCAACAGCTATCCCAATCCCTAGCTCCAACAGCTATCCCTAGCCCCAACAGCTATCCCAATCCCTAGCCCCAACAGCTATCCCTAGCCCCAACAGCTATCCCAATCCCTAGCCCCAACAGCTATCCCTAGCCCCAACAGCTATCCCTAGCCCCAACAGCTAACCCTAGCCCCAACAGCTATCCCTAGCCCCAACAGCTAACCCTAGCCCCAACAGCTATCCCTAGCCCTAGCCCTTTGCCTCAAGACTCAAATACAGTTGTTGTCATGGTCTCCTTTCCTTCATGACCACAGACTGATGAAAGGGCTGTGCTGTGTGTGACAGTGAGTGTGTGTGTGTGTGTGTGTCTGTGTGTGTGTGTGTGTTTGTGACAGTAAGTGTGTGTGTGTGTTTGTGACACAGAGTGTGTTTGTGAGACAGTGAGTGAGTGAGTGAGTGTGTGTGCATGCGTGCGTGTGTGTGTGTGTGTGTGTGCGTGTATGTCTGTGTCTTCCATACCTCTTGGCAGCCTCCAGGGCTAGGGTGAGGTCTTCAGTCCAGAGGGAGGCAGCCTGTCCGTGGGGGCTGTGGTTCCCCAGAGTGACCCCCTCCCCGTGGCTCCTGAAGGAGAGGAGGGGCAGCAGGGGTCCGGGGGCTGGGGTGACCACGCAGGGGCAGGAGGGGGCCACGCCACACAGCACCGTGGGGGGGTAGAGGGCACCAGAGGGGGGCACGGGGCACGACTGGATCAGCTGGCGGGGGGAGGGGGATACATGGGTGTTAGGGCACAGAGTGACTAGCTTACACACTGACCTAAACTAACTAACTAACTAACTAACTAACTAACTAACAATGCTACACTGGAACTTATTCAACTGCAATTGCTCAGCTGGCTGAGGACCACAAACACAAGAGTATTAAGACATTGACAAGCTTAAACACTGACCCCAGTGTCCCTTGTGTGACTCTATTGTGCAATATCAATGCTGGACTGGAACTTATTATTATTAAACTTATTCACTGTGATACTGTACATTTGATAATAAACAATGTAACTTCTATAGAACATTCTAATGACATACTGTAAGTATAAAGAGAAAATAGTCGATAATACTCTTACATATCAAGATACAGAGGTTCTAAAGAGTGTGCATGTTATAGGCTCTGATAGAAATGTATAGTGTACAGAACAGGCATGATACTCTGTCATGTAGAATAGATCTCCCACATACACAGACACAGAAAAACACACACACACACACACACACACACACACACACACACACACACACACATACACACACACACACACACACACACACACACACACACACACACACACACACACACAGACACACACACACACACACACACACAGTGTGGACTATGGGGTACACTATGGTTCAGTAAAGACTCACTGTTGCCCCCTGCTGCTGGGCCTCCTGCACTGCAGCGTCCACCAGCCCCCGGTCTGATTGGCTCAGCAGAGGAACACACTTCATCCCAGCTATACGGACCTTCAGACGGGCCACGACACTGTCCAGCACGGGCTCCTGCACACACAGCACCCACTGGACCTGAGGGGTGGGGGGGGGGAGGGAGTACACAAGTGAGAGAAAGTGAGATTGGTGTGTCTCATAGTGAGGTCAGTTCAGTTGAGGTCAGTTGAGTTAGGGTTAAAAGTGTATGAATTGGGCTTCACCATGCAACATTCTACATTTATTTTAATGGCTCGTTTCTAGTGCGTGTATGTGTGTGTGTATATATGTGTGCGTGCGTGTGTGTGTTTATGTGTGTGTGTTACATGATACAACAGTGTCCACCTGTGGTCATGCAGGGAATTGCATCCTGTATGGATCTGCCCTACAACAGATTATTCAGACATAATTCTTTCATAAAACACAGGTGTGAAAATCAACCAACTGATGAAATGCGAGTTGTCTCACCTCCTTCTTCTTCTTGAAAGCTATTTCTATCACTCCATCCACAGCGCTGTCCAGGTCTGCAGACTCAAAGATGATGAAGGGACAGGTGGCGCCCAGGGAGGGAGAGAGAGAGACGGGCACTCCCATACCTGCTGTGGCTTCACACAGAATCTCTCCATCCTGAGAGAGAGAGAGAGAGAGAGAGAGAGAGAGAGAGAGAGAGAGAGAGAGCGAGAGCGAGAGAGAGAATAATTATCTGAAGTCAGGTCAGATTCAACAAACTTTTAGCTTCAACTCACGTCTGACTCAAATCTATTTGTAATTTCAAGCTACCATGCAAAAAAAACAAGTTCCAATCCTTGGAACGTTTCTTTTATAAGATTGAAAAAAGTAGTGTGATTGTACCAATGAGTCGACCAATCCAGTGTTTTAAGGAATATGATTTAGCTTCAACTCACATACAACTTAAGGTTAACCAGCTAAATAAAACCCACAAATACAATCAAATGCAACCTACGTTTAGTCCAGTTTTGCATGACACACTTGCAGATTCTCCTCAGACAGAAGAGTGAGCCAAAATCAATGACCCCAGCCACTCTGTCTCCTCTCCAGAACACCCACCTTCTTGTTGCCACTGTAGGTGACGTAGCTGATGCTGGGGTCCTGGGCCACTCTGGCCCCCACCGTGACATCACTTCCTGTCACCACGTTCAGCACCCCAGCAGGAAGTCCCGCCTCTACAAACAGCTGTGCCAATAGGAGAGCAGGAGCAGCTGTCCCCATGCCAGGGATCACCACCACTGCGTTGCCTGGGAAACAAGAATGTCGTGAATGTGTGACAATAGAATGTGCTGTTGTGATGGAATGTCACATTTAATTATGTTTTTCTGAGGAAAAATTAATTTCTATATCATTTAAATGTCTATATACAAATGTGACAGGGTCCCGTGCTGTAGAAAATAAAAGTGACTTTCAATAAAGTTTTGTGAAAAAACAATCTGTGAGAGATAAAACAGGGTCTGTCCTGGATTTGCTCTGACAGTCCTTGGCTAATGTTGAAACCACACTTGGAAATAAACCTTTGGTCATGTTGTTAAGATCTCTATCGATACTTGGTTTATCTTTATCTATGTTCTCTCTCTCTCTCTCTCTCTCCTTGGTGTGTGTGTGTGCATGTCTGTGTGTGTGTGTATGTAGAGAAACATACCCATGGCCAGTGCAGGTAAGACTTTCAGCATGAGTGAGTAGAGAGAGCAGTCATCTGAGACAACCACTGCAACCACACCTGAAAGAAATACACATGCAGATTATTAACACACACACACACACACAAATGCCGACACCCACCCACACAACCGCTGACACACATGCACGCGCGCACACACACACTTACCCAGTGGGGTCCAGTCAGGAATGAGTGTGTCTCTGAGCTGAGCCCAGCTAGCGTAGTACTGGACCAGTCTGACCAGGGCTGAGGGGGAACTGGGAGACTGGGACACGTCACACAGCTCTGACAGACACTGGACATGTCTCTGCAGTCCACTCACCAACCTGACCACACACACACACACACACACACACACACACACACACACACACACACACACACACACACACACACACACACACACACACACACACACACACACACACACACACACACACACACACACACACACACACACACACACACACACACACACACACACACCTCAATGAGCCCTTAGCTTTAGTGTACATCTCACTAGACTACAACCCTTCTCAGAAGTGAAGTGTTTAAATGAGTGAACCATTGAGAAGTAGTGTGTAGTGTGTATCAGCAGTAGCGCTACTCCGGCAGTGTATCTCAGTGAATCCTCTGCAGTAGTGTGTATCACAGTGAGCCCTTAACAGTAGTATTAGTGTGTAGTAAGTAGTGCGTAATCTGAGTAAAATCTTGGCTCTGTGGTGGCAAGTTAGTAGTAGTGTGTAGTGTTAGCCTGTAGAGTGTATCTCACTGAGCCCTCAGCAGTAGTGTGTAGTGTGTACTTGAGTAGGATCTTGGCTCTGTGGTGGCAAGTTAGTGTTAGTGTGTAGTGTGTAGTGTGTACTTGAGTAGGATCTTGGCTCTGTGGTGGCAGGTTAGTGTTAGTGTGTAGTGTGTACTTGAGTAGGATCTTGGCTCTGTGTTGGCAGGTTAGTGTTAGTGTGTAGTGTGTAACGTGTACTTGAGTAGGATCTTGACTCTGTGTTGGCAGGTTAGTGTTAGTGTGTAGTGTGTAGTGTGTACTTGAGGAGGATCTTGGCTCTGTGGTGGCAGGTTAGTGTTAGTGTGTAGTGTATACCTGAGGAGAATCTTGGCTCTGTGGTGGCAGGTTAGTGTTAGTGTTAGTGTGTAGTGTGTAGTGTGTAGTGTATACTTGAGGAGGATCTTGGCTCTGTGGTGGCAGGTTAGTCCACTCCAGGCTTTGAAGCCGCTGGTTCCAGAGGACGCTGATAGAGACACATCCTCCTCCATCGCACACACAGTGCTACACACACTACCACCTAGAGAGAGAAGGATGGAGGGAGGGATGGAGAGAAAGAGCGTAATGAAGTGAACAGTTAATACTGGAAAGCATCAGAGTTAGCTGAGAGGACGAGACACACAGAGGGAGAGAGAGAGAGGAGAGAAGAGAGAGAGGGTGAGAAGGAGATGGGTGAGAAGAGGAGAGAGAGGGGGTGAGATGAATAAAGACAGAGGGGATCTTTCCCCTCTGTGGCTAGAGTTCTGTTACCTGTTGAGTCAGCTACACTGCGTGTCTGTCTGTCCGCTGGACGGACAAACTTCCCATCGACAAACAGGCCAAGAGCACGAGAGTGATGCTCCAGCCATGCCTGGAACGACAGACACAGATAGTGAGTGTGTGAGAAAGATAGAGAGACAGAGAGAGTGTGTATGAGAGAGGGGGGGGGAATAATTGCTTGTTCATGTCTATGTATAACCTGCTTCTTGTTAAGCTCTTTTTATATGGACATGTAAATTATTAGTGAAGCTGCTACTAGGATATCCATTTGTATGCCTTTTAATATTGTACTTGAATAAACTTTGTATATCTATTTTTCTGATACCACTGCCTCTGCTGTAGAATTGAACAGGACGTGTGTAGGGAACGCAGCCTTAAGTATAGTGCGCCCACTAGAGGATCTCTCACCCCTAACGATATCGCATTCCACTCGCGGCACCTCTACAAATGATGACGGGCGTTTTTTTTCTCTGACATTAAGCAAATTCCATAGCTAGCTAGCTACTGTAAGGAGCTAGCAACTCAATTCAATCAACTGAACGCTCTATCCACCTCATCATTTAAAGCATGAAAAGTATATTTACATTATAATTTAATTTAAAACGGAGTGAAATTGATATAAAACATGTTGTTTCAGTGAAATCTGGACAAATTCGTAAAAAAAAAAACATATTTCTGTTCCACCGCAAACCGCGTCGTTGAGCCACATGCACGACGGCGCGATTCCAAACCGTAATAGGCTTATATCAGATATGACATGACCTCTATGATATCTTAGAAATGGTTCATCAATGACAAAACAGACAGGTATTTCTATCAACTATTTAGTGTCAAACTTCATTTTCAGGGCCAGGCTGACAGGAAATGCACCACTGAGAGCAGGAGGCTGCTGTGTGGGTGACATTATGATGTCATAATCAGGGTGCCATTATGACGTCATCACTACGGCATATCATAACTCTACCTTGGCCAAGGATATCATCACTTCAATGTTTGGCTGTTTCCAAGACTGACATGCTTGAGAGGTTTAAAGTTAAATTCAGAACTAAAGATGGAGGGACCCAACTCCAAAACTAGAATGATCCCCGTCATTCGGCTGCACCGGGTGGCTTGCCCAAGTAAGTACAGACACAATGTTTTCAGTTTGGAATGTCTATTATTACATAATCCATTTAGAATCTTGTAATCCCTGATCATACATTTGGGGTCTCTGTCCTGATACTAAAGCTGTTTTGCCTTGCTATTATGAATCTAATAGTTTTAATTGAAACTTAAAAATACATAAATTAAAGCAAGAACTTTGTATACTAATTGCTTAATGTCTACTGTGTATTACTGCATGTTGTCCTAATATGCATTATCTATGCATATCTGCTGCTGAAAGTGAATTTCCCCTCTGGGATTAATAAAGTACTACTGTACTCACAATTGATGTACGATTTTGTACCTTTGCAGAATGCAGACCTGACACGGCTGAGCCACAGAGCCATGATTTAGAATCATATCATGGCCTGTGTTACCTTAAAATGAGTCACATCTGCAACAACAACCATGCTGGTGAATCTTCCAAAGACCACCAGCCAGGGTGCAGCACATCAGCAGCACCAACGGCACAGACGACCACCCAGGAAACGTCGACAGACGCCACCTCCCCCGTAGAAGAAGAGACACAGCCAGGGCTGAAAACCCCTCATTCTGCCCTGCTCTCCACAAAGACAGTCCTTGGACTGAGTGCTTCAGCCTCTTTCTACTACCTGGACAGTGAGAACCCTGACAGCCTCCCTTCCTCTGTCCCCTGGTACGTGCAGTCCCCTAGGATCTCGAAAGCGGCAGAGTATCCCCTAGCTCCCCAGGGGGCGGACAGGGACGGTCTCTTTCCCTCCACGTGGGCTCCAGAGAACGGTCTCCCTCCCTCCACGTGGGCTCGGGAGGAAGACCTCAGAGTCTCCCCATTTGGTGACTCTCTGGAGGACCATGACGAGGAAGAGGAAGAGGTCTACCTGGACTCAGTCTACCTGGACTGTCTCGAGGAGCTCTACTCACCAGGGTCCCCGTCTGACTCTGAACACAGCGAAGGGGAGGCTGAACGACTGTCCATTGAGACATTCTGTGAGGAACCAGTGGAGATTGAGGAGCCTCCTGGACATGGTTTTGAGCTCTCTCAAAAACCTCAACAACAGATCGAGAGGCTTCCTGAGAAGTATTTTAATGTTGTTGAGCTGCCTTTCGAGCCTGTTCCAGTCACTGCATCACTTCCTGAAACTTGGCAACAGAACGTTTCTTACTCTGAAACCAGGCGAAGGATGGAGCTGTGTACTGAGCCTCAGGGAGCACTCACACTGCCCCCCTATCCACAGGAAGGTCTGGAACCATCATCGACGAGTAGACCTACAACACAGCGAGAGTTGGGGCCCTCTCAGGACGCCGCTTTGCCACCTCCTCCTCGCTCCTGGAGAGTGTTTGAGAGGTCTACTGAGTTTGAGATGTCAAACGAGCCCCAGCCTCAGATGGAGACAGTCAGCGAGTCTGACGGCGGGTTCTGGGCACCTCCACCAGCAAGGAAGAAGCTTTGGCAGCTGCCTAAATGGCTTCAAGACAATGGGATGTATGCTACCCCACTCGAGCACCTGGAGGAGGACAATGAGCCCAGCTGCAGTCACTGGATCAGTTCAGAGCAACGAACGGGCCCCACCCCCCTGACTGTAGACCCTGAGTGGAGGTCCCTCTCTCGCTCTCCCTCCCCCACTTACGACCTCTCCTCCTCACCCCCGCCTGTGTCCTTTGCGTACCCCTACTGCTACAAACCCTCTCCGCTCAGCCCACCTCCAGAAGCTGAGGAAGAGGAAGATGCGGAAGGCTTGGAGTATGCAGCATGCCATGCTGCTCCATGGCGCCAGGACATTATGGAAAGTTTCCGGAGAAGGGCTTCTCAGTACACTGTGTCTGAGCGAGGCCAGAGCCCCCGACCTGGGCCTAGGACCTCCACTCTGGTACCCCAGGGTAAATACATCCCCCTCCCTGAGCCAAGGACGACCTATCTGTGCCCCCAGGGTAGCCAGAGCCCCCTGCCCGGGCCTGTGACCACATTTCTGGGCCCCCAGGACAGGCAGAGCCCCTGTCTCCACCAAGAGGGGGATGATGAAGAGCTGGAGATGCCTCTCATTAGGAGGCCAGTGGCCCGCCACACCAGCTCCATATTCTTCCCTAAACTGGGTGCCAGGGCCACAACGTCATACCAAAGGTATGAAACATCTACAACGTTGCCATCGGCGTCAAAACGTTGTCGTGATGAGGATGATGGTGAGCAGAGCGGCAGCAGGAACACGAAGGTTCCGAAGATTGACAACCTTCCACTGAGTATGACTATTCTATACTCCACCCCTGGCAGACTGAGCCCCTCACTGGTGGGGGAGTGTAGCCGGCGCCTGAGCCCTGGAGCTGAGGGGGCCAGGCCGAGCTCCTCCAGCCACACCCTGGGCCAGCAGCAGCAGGGTCCCTCCAGGAAGAGGAGCTGGAGGGGAACCGCGATGGGGGAGACAAAGGACAGAGACGGACCCCCCTGCAAGAGGACGGCCCCCTCTGACTGATCTAGCCCAGACTAGGACCCGCCTTCCACACATCTGTTTTGGCATCTAACCTGTTGTTGCATTTAAAAAGAAAATAATAAAAACATTTTGCGTCATGATTAAGCCTAACGCTGCAGTTATTACAGTGTTGTTACATTGGGATAGGCCTATTTGTGGCATAGTACTAGGCTACCTACATACCATGACTTCCAAAGACTGTATAATAGTACATTTGGATAACTCTCTGGGGAATATCGACTGTACATGCTTTGATTGTGTGTATCCACTCCACCATTATCATTCACCACTGATTGGCAATACAATTTGACACATTCTTCTCAATAATTAAAATGTTTAGAGGCTAGACTATACATAAGAAAGGGACTTAATCCCAAGTTTAGCTGCTCTCACATTTGATTGGCCAAGGAGACTACACCTCCAATCCAGAAAAAACTGTAAACGAATTGGCCCTGGAGGGAGTACATCAAGTATTGACAGAGAGGGGGAGGTCAGAGTAGACTTTCACGATGTTCCTCCCTAGTTCCGACTCCCAGCATATGCTCTTCTGGAACCTTAACTAACAAACAGCTCCAGCTTGCTACATCTCTGAACTTTACACTTTATATTCGGAAAGGGGGGGGGGGGGGGGGGGGGGGTAATTGCTTGTTTATGTGTATGTATATGTAGCCGGGCAGCTTTAGGACCCAGGAGCTTTCAGGCAGCCCACTGTAAACGTGCCACTTCCGTTATCAGGCCCTGCGATAATTCAACGGGCTTGTACTATGCTACCAGTGCAGGAGGCGATTGTTGCTGCTGAGCGTTCCATCTAATGTTTCAGGCATTATCCCAGTGCTACTCAGCGACCTAAGCAACAGTGTGCTCAACTTCATGTTGACGGGCAAGCGTCTGTCCAGGACTAGCAGTGCAGGAGGCAGCTACAGTATTCAATGACCGCTGAACCTGCTGGTGACGGCGAGTGTTGAAAAGCCAGGTTTTAAACCCAACAGCTCTCGGTTGTGTCCAGCGACTGCCACTGTTTTTCCCATGTTAGTTTCTTTGGTAGGGCCATTCAGTGTTTTGTTTGTACAAAGTGCCTTTTCTGTGCGGCTATTGGTTTGGTGCCAAACTTCGATTCTGCGCCGGCTATGTCTAGCTTGCTAACCTGTCATGAGTTGATTTTCAGTGAGTTTGCAGTGAGACAAATGAACGCTAACTAATAGCCTAATGTGTGGGTGTGATAACCGTGATATTTGGTGTGTGCTACACAGTATTAAGTGTGTCTATCTAATCTTTACACAAGTGTGGTGTCATTTAAGGCACGTGTGCTATAGCATGCACTTCAGGTTAAGAGCTCACCAAAACATGCCATTCTAGGCCAAGGCCCCAATTCTATACAGGCCCACAATCACGCCCCGCCCCTGCCCTAAGTGTTTATTATTTTTCTTGTTAAGCTCTTTTTATATGGACATGTAAATTATTAGTGAAGCTGCTACTAGGATATCCATTTGTATGCCTTTTAATATTGTACTTGAATAAACTTTGTATATCTATTTTTCTGATACCACTGCCTCTGCTGTAGTTCATTGAATTGAACAGGACGTATGTAGGGAACGCAGCCTTAAGTATAGTGCGCCCACTAGAGGATCTCTCACCCCTATACGTGAGAGTGGCGTTGTCGAAACAACTTTCTGAAACCAGTAATGTGATGAGTGCCACCCCGCCACATACAATATGCTTAACTTATTTCATTGACAAAACAAAAGCGAGCTGTTCACATCTATGGTGAAAGGGAATGTTCAGTCCTATACTGAAGAGAATGATAGGCCTTGCTCCATGCTGTGCTCCTTTCTATAGGGTTGTCGCGTAGCCGGTTGTGTCACGTTTGCGCGGTTAGAGCTAACTACCGCAACTATTGCGTTTTCTTTGTCCCGTTTATTTATGATTTGCCACATCATTATCAGTCGCTTGTGCCCCAAGACATATATCGAGTTCTGATAACTGTGAAAAGTTGAATCAGCTTTCTAACCATGCCACTGATTTGGAGAAATCCACTCGCGAAGTTCACTCTATATTTGAGGTAATATATTTGATATAACATTCCACTCGCGGCACCTCTACAAATGAAGAGGGGCGTTTTCTTTGACATTTTTTTTCTTTGACATTAAGCAAATCCCATAGCTAGCTAGCTGGCTGTGTTCAGATCAGCAATGACATTGTCAGCTTGATTTTAGCTAAACTGATGCCAGTTAGCTCACCAGTGAGTTACAGTTGCAATTAGCTATTGTAAGGAGCTAGCAACTCAATTCAATCAACTGAACGCTCTATCCACCTCATCATTTAAAGCATGAAAAGTATATTTACATTATAATTGAATTTAAAACGGAGTGAAATTGATATAAAATATGTTGTTTCAGTGAAATCTGGACAAATCCGTAAAAAAAACTACATATTTCTGTTCCACCGCAAACCGCGTCGTTGAGCCACATGCACGACGGCGCGATTCCAAACCGTAATAGGCTTGTATCAGATATGACATGACCTCTATGATATCTTAGAAATGGTTCATCAATGACAAAACTGACTGGTATTTCTATCAACTATTTAGTGTCAAACTTCATTTTCAGGGCCAGGCTGACAGGAAATGCACCACTGAGAGCAGGAGGCTGCTGTGTGGGTGACATTATGATGTCATAATCAGGGTGCCATTATGACGTCATCACTAAGGCATATCATAACTCTACCTTGGCCAAGGATATCATCACTTCAATGTTTGGCTGTTTCCAAGACTGACATGCTTGAGAGGTTTAAAGTTAAATTCAGAAGAACTAAAGATGGAGGGACCCAACTCCAAAACTAGAATGATCCCCGTCATTCGGCTGCACCGGGTGGCTTGCCCAAGTAAGTACAGACACAATGTTTTCAGTTTGGAATGTCTATTATTACATAATCCATTTAGAATCTTGTAATCCCTGATCATACATTTGGGGTCTCTGTCCTGATACTAAAGCTGTTTTGCCTTGCTATTATGAATCTAATAGTTTTAATTGAAACTTAAAAATACATAAATTAAAGCAAGAACTTTGTATACTAATTGCTTAATGTCTACTGTGTATTACTGCATGTTGTCCTAATATGCATTATCTATGCATATCTGCTGCTGAAAGTGAATTTCCCCTCTGGGATTAATAAAGTACTACTGTACTCACAATTGATGTACGATTTTGTACCTTTGCAGAATGCAGACCTGACACGGCTGAGCCACAGAGCCATGATTTAGAATCATATCATGGCCTGTGTTACCTTAAAATGAGTCACATCTGCAACAACAACCATGCTGGTGAATCTTCCAAAGACCACCAGCCAGGGTGCAGCACATCAGCAGCACCAACGGCACAGACGACCACCCAGGAAACGTCGACAGACGCCACCTCCCCCGTAGAAGAAGAGACACAGCCAGGGCTGAAAACCCCTCATTCTGCCCTGCTCTCCACAAAGACAGTCCTTGGACTGAGTGCTTCAGCCTCTTTCTACTACCTGGACAGTGAGAACCCTGACAGCCTCCCTTCCTCTGTCCCCTGGTACGTGCAGTCCCCTAGGATCTCGAAAGCGGCAGAGTATCCCCTAGCTCCCCAGGGGGCGGACAGGGACGGTCTCTTTCCCTCCACGTGGGCTCCAGAGAACGGTCTCCCTCCCTCCACGTGGGCTCGGGAGGAAGACCTCAGAGTCTCCCCATTTGGTGACTCTCTGGAGGACCATGACGAGGAAGAGGAAGAGGTCTACCTGGACTCAGTCTACCTGGACTGTCTCGAGGAGCTCTACTCACCAGGGTCCCCGTCTGACTCTGAACACAGCGAAGGGGAGGCTGAACGACTGTCCATTGAGACATTCTGTGAGGAACCAGTGGAGATTGAGGAGCCTCCTGGACATGGTTTTGAGCTCTCTCAAAAACCTCAACAACAGATCGAGAGGCTTCCTGAGAAGTATTTTAATGTTGTTGAGCTGCCTTTCGAGCCTGTTCCAGTCACTGCATCACTTCCTGAAACTTGGCAACAGAACGTTTCTTACTCTGAAACCAGGCGAAGGATGGAGCTGTGTACTGAGCCTCAGGGAGCACTCACACTGCCCCCCTATCCACAGGAAGGTCTGGAACCATCATCGACGAGTAGACCTACAACACAGCGAGAGTTGGGGCCCTCTCAGGACGCCGCTTTGCCACCTCCTCCTCGCTCCTGGAGAGTGTTTGAGAGGTCTACTGAGTTTGAGATGTCAAACGAGCCCCAGCCTCAGATGGAGACAGTCAGCGAGTCTGACGGCGGGTTCTGGGCACCTCCACCAGCAAGGAAGAAGCTTTGGCAGCTGCCTAAATGGCTTCAAGACAATGGGATGTATGCTACCCCACTCGAGCACCTGGAGGAGGACAATGAGCCCAGCTGCAGTCACTGGATCAGTTCAGAGCAACGAACGGGCCCCACCCCCCTGACTGTAGACCCTGAGTGGAGGTCCCTCTCTCGCTCTCCCTCCCCCACTTACGACCTCTCCTCCTCACCCCCGCCTGTGTCCTTTGCGTACCCCTACTGCTACAAACCCTCTCCGCTCAGCCCACCTCCAGAAGCTGAGGAAGAGGAAGATGCGGAAGGCTTGGAGTATGCAGCATGCCATGCTGCTCCATGGCGCCAGGACATTATGGAAAGTTTCCGGAGAAGGGCTTCTCAGTACACTGTGTCTGAGCGAGGCCAGAGCCCCCGACCTGGGCCTAGGACCTCCACTCTGGTACCCCAGGGTAAATACATCCCCCTCCCTGAGCCAAGGACGACCTATCTGTGCCCCCAGGGTAGCCAGAGCCCCCTGCCCGGGCCTGTGACCACATTTCTGGGCCCCCAGGACAGGCAGAGCCCCTGTCTCCACCAAGAGGGGGATGATGAAGAGCTGGAGATGCCTCTCATTAGGAGGCCAGTGGCCCGCCACACCAGCTCCATATTCTTCCCTAAACTGGGTGCCAGGGCCACAACGTCATACCAAAGGTATGAAACATCTACAACGTTGCCATCGGCGTCAAAACGTTGTCGTGATGAGGATGATGGTGAGCAGAGCGGCAGCAGGAACACGAAGGTTCCGAAGATTGACAACCTTCCACTGAGTATGACTATTCTATACTCCACCCCTGGCAGACTGAGCCCCTCACTGGTGGGGGAGTGTAGCCGGCGCCTGAGCCCTGGAGCTGAGGGGGCCAGGCCGAGCTCCTCCAGCCACACCCTGGGCCAGCAGCAGCAGGGTCCCTCCAGGAAGAGGAGCTGGAGGGGAACCGCGATGGGGGAGACAAAGGACAGAGACGGACCCCCCTGCAAGAGGACGGCCCCCTCTGACTGATCTAGCCCAGACTAGGACCCACCTCCCACACATCTGTTTTGGCATCTAACCTGTTGTTGCATTTAAAAAGAAAATAATAAAAACATTTTGCGTCATGATTAAGCCTAACGCTGCAGTTTTTACAGTGTTGTTACATTGGGATAGGCCTATTTGTGGCATAGTACTAGGCTACCTACATACCATGACTTCCAAAGACTGTATAATAGTACATTTGGATAACTCTCTGGGGAATATCTACTGTACATGCTTTGTGTGTATCCACTCCACCATTATCATTCACCACTGATTGGCAATACAATTTGACACATTCTTCTCAATAATTAAAATGTTTAGAGGCTAGACTATACACAAGAAAGGGACTTAATCCGGAGTTTAGCTGCTCTCACATGTGATTGGTCAAGGAGACTACGCCTCCAATCCAGAAAAAACTGTAAACGAATTGGCCCTGGAGGGAGTACATCATGTATTGACAGAGAGGGGGAGGTCAGAGTAGACTTTCACGATGTTCCTCCCTAGTTCCGACTCCCAGCATATGCTCTTCTGGAACCTTAACTAACAAACAGCTCCAGCTTGCTACATCTCTGAACTTTACACTGGACCTGGTGATTAGCTGTCGAAAGGGCTGTGCTTGCCAGACAGACTGTACCGATCTGTTCTCCGGCGAGGGACACCCGACTCACTCAGACCTCATCGTACACTGTCTGTCAATCACATGTTTGCCTTGTGATCTAACTACAGTAATACACTTCACATGGTCAGAACACTTGGAACACATTATCGAAGGCATACCGTAGAACGTGAGGAAGACATATAAAAGTATCACTAATAAATGAACATTATTAGTATGTCATTAGCCCCATCTCTGTCGCTAGGATTCTATTATTTATATTTGGACGCTGTGTGTATAACCAAATGTCAATATTACTCTAATCCTAGTCATATAGTAATAGTAATATGGGGGCTAGTATGTCATGGTCATGTGCAATGTTTTGACATTTGATTTGAGTAGCCTATAGACAGTACCTGTGCAGTGGCGGTGCTGGAACTCGTTGGTCCGTACTCCATGGATTGAAAGATATCGTGGACGGTCTTGGTGGTGCTACCAGCCATACTATAATGTTGCACGGTAATGTAGTGTTGTTTCGACAACAACACGACACTATTTATCAGTAATGGAATGACAGCAAGAGCTGTGAAGTTAGTAGTCCGTTAGAGTTCAAGACAGGAAACTCGATAGAGAAGTCTGTGAGGTCAATAGCTTTGGCTTTGCCGCACGAAACTGTAAAGAAATGTCAGCAGACGACTCGTTCTCCCCACGGCGACTGCAACAACGTGCTGAATCTCCGGTGAGGACCTGTGTTCGCTCCTCTCTTTCCCTCCTTCTCTACTGTCTGGTTAACTGTAGCTTTGCTATAACTTCAAGGTGTGCAAGCGCATTTCTGGTTTACTGTACAGTTTGTACACGGACACATTTACCATGTGGACTCACATTGAATGCAATGCGCACGCGCCGATTATGCCAATCGTACCATTATTTGATACTATCGACTTCCTTCTTCCAAAACTGCACCTATTGTATGTGAAGATGCCGAGTGAAGGAATGTCAGGTAAGCCTGCAAATAACTTTATCCCCGCAGCAAAAGTGTCAACATAATACAGTATCAGTAATATTTGAAGATGTATTTTCATGATATAATCAGACTGTCATAATTCCTATAGTTATCGGATTACTTTGTTGTAATTTCTATACGTCTAATGAACTGGTTTCGGTTTTCGTTTGTGCTTATTCAACAGATGAGAGGATAGGAGTATCCGTGCTGAGAGGGTGAGTTTCACTTTAACAGAAACTCACTGCCTATTTGTCAGACCATAAAACCTGTCCCCTGTCAGACCTCAAAACCTGTCATCTGTCAGACCTCAAAACCTGTCACCTGTCAGACCATGAAACCTGCTTTACTGTATTACCACTTGGGATCACACACCTGATCAAGA
>NC_139663.1:14735465-14762965 GCF_951799395.1 Argentina silus
CTGGTTTATTTTCCTATCGGTAACGGAGAAGAGTTGTTCAGGTAAATTAGCATTCACGTTCAAACTTTCATACTTTTAATAATAGAACTGTTTAAGTCTCTTTTTTCACAAACTTTGTTAAATTATTACTGTTTATTAATCTTTTTTTCTTTACACGTTTCAAAAATATAAAAGGTAAATAATAAACATTCCATTGAAATATATTTTATACAGTTCTTGATTCTTTTTTTCATCATTTTTTTTGTGTTATGACATTAAAATTGTATCCAGCATCAGTCTTTAGCATAAACCCCATTCAGTGTTATTGTAGTAACTCTCTCTTCCTCCATCTCTGTCTTCCCTCTCTTTCTCTCTCTCTCCCCTGATAGGAACATGGTATCATAGCATCCTGTAGCTTTAGCATTAATGTAGCCTAGCCGCAGCGCAACAGTTGACTGCTAACATCAAAAGCTAGCATTCGTGGTGACAGGACCAATAGACCATTAGCTGCATTAGCGATAGCTAGCTGCAACTAGCAGCTAGCTGCATTAGTAAGTAGTGCAATGTACTTCCAAATGTAAAATTCATAATACATAAATAACTGACCAATAAAACATGGCTCAATAATAGCAAAAGAAAAGGCACCGAACTGATAACAAAAACAAAAGCACCAAACATGGAAAAATAAAAACAACGTAGAGAAACTTTGATCTTGAATAATGAACTTGAAGAAACAGAATTACAGGTAGACATGAAAGAGAGAATAATGAGATGATCTATGGTGAGACAGACACATTGACAAGCAGCTTGACATCTAGATAGATAGATAGATAGATAGATAGATAGATAGATAGATAGAGATGGACAGATGAATGGAACAGTTATAAGAACTTATAGATAGGATGAATAATATTTAAGAAAATATAATTAATAGACAAAACATAGAAATAGAATTCATTCATTCTAATTCTATGAGACAGAAATCCGTATAAGGGCATCCTGCGCGATTTGGACACAGATAGTCTTGCTCCCAGACTTTTGTCATCTATAGGAGTCTATACATGTAGCAGTCTATATATATATATATGCATCTGACTCATGAAACTGAGTCTAATTCACTTATTTTTCCCTATATATACTATACAGTATACTACAGGCAGCCAGTGTCTATGACATCAGTGCAGTCATATAGGAATAAACAACAACAAAATGATGACAAAAACAAAAAAACGAAAAAAAGCGATATATAGAAAAATAAGTTTGATTGTTTCTTTTTTTTTTTCTTCTTCAAGAGTCTTTGTTTTCTGTATGCATATTCCTCCCCCTGTGTGTGTATGTCCACCCCCCCCCCCCCCCCCCCACCCCTAGCTGACTGAGAGACAGACAGAGAAAGAGAAAGACAGAGACTTCTGGCTAAAAGAGAGATGTTACTTCATTCTGTCCCTTCACAGATAGGATAAGTCTTCATTAATGTCCCATGCATGCATTAGAATTTCAACTTCAAACAATATGATAGAAAAACACAAGAACAGGGATGCAAAAAGAGATTCTTCCTCAGAACAAAATTGTGAAGGAGGGAGAAAGAGAAAAGGGGCAAGGAGAGGGGAGAGGGGAGAGGGGGGAGGACATGAGGAGGAGAATGTGGAAGGGGGAGGAGAGAATGTGTGACAGCAGGTTGTGGGGGTTGGGGTTGGGGTTAGGGTTAGTATTGGGGTTGGGGTTGGGGTTAGGGTTAGGGTTAGGGTTAGATTGGGGTTAGGGTTAGGGTTAGATTGGGGTTGGGGTTAGGGTTAAGGTTAGGGTTGGGTTAGGGTTGGGTTAGGATTAGGGTTGTCAGCTTCTCTCATTGATATGTTTTGTATTTGGGTTTTCAAGTAAAGTTATGCAAGTGTCCAACTGTCAGTCCTCTCTCGTGGGCACGGCCTATAGTATCGTACCCCCCTCCTGCCTTGCTCATGACATCTGTAGCACAATCACACACACACACGCACACACACACACACACACACACACACACACACACACACACACAATCACACTGACACACACATACAGTCACACACACACACAATCACACACACACACACATACACACAATCACATACACACTATCACACACACAATCACGCACACACACACACAAATCTGCACTGTGTTTGAGTTACTGAAGTAGTGTTATTGATTAGCCAATGTTCACTGGGTGAAACAAAACGGTTTGCAGATATTTTCTGCAGAGGAAATATTTGAATGTTCTCTGTTTGGAATTTTTGCTCTGACAATAAAACCTCCCTATATTGTGAATGGAATCATCCATACATCCATTCATGCATATCTGTGTGCTACCAGAGGGATGATAGGGGATGGGGTGGGGGGGGTGGGGGGTACAATCCATTTATTTCTCTCTTTACAGTAGCTTAACCTAAGCCGGAGCCCATCCCTTTCCCTCCTCTTCTCCTCCACCTTGTCCCCCTCCCTCCTTCTTTCTCTCTCTCTCTGTCTCTGTCTCTACTCCTAAAACAATTATATTCATCTCTGATATGAAATGTCTAGTATAGCGTCCTTCTATAGCCTGTACAAGTTCCATCTATGTCTCTTTCATTGCAAATAAGCTCACATCGTTCTCTTCATAACAAGCATCATGCATATTTAACATTTTGGAAAGGAGAGAGTGAGAGGCAGAGAGGGCAGGAGCAGAGAGAGAGAGAGAGAGAGAGAGAGAGAGAGAGGGAAAGAAAGAGGGAGAGCACAATGTGAGAGAAAGAGAGAGAAGAGAGAGAGAGGGAGTGGTGGAGGAGGAGGAGGAGAAAGAAGGGAAAGGAAGACAAAAGGGTGATGAAGAAGGGAGATCCAGGGTTCCAAATGATAGAATGGAAGTGCATATTCCCCAGAGACAAACCCCCCCGGGGGGTCATAAAGAAGCTCAGATTCACCCCCCCCCATTCCATCCCCCCTTCATAACAGTAGTAAACATTGCACCATGCTATAGATATCATGTTCATAAGTACCTCTCTCCTGCTCCATTCTGATCTTCTGAAGGCCAGTTTTTCAAGACACAGGTTTTTGAAGCCTTGTACTAGACTAATGAATCACTTTTTTTTCAGTTGAAAATCTCCACTGAAGATGCGTTTTAGTCTAGGATTTGGCGTTGGACTTTGTGTCTGGGAAACCGGCCCTAAGAGATGCCAAACACCGTCACACTGAGCTCCTTTGGCACGATGAGATACTGAAATAATGGTATGCTACAGTCAAACTCTTGCATAGGTATTTGCTTAGATCGCAGTAGCCTACTACAGCATTTTCTGGAACATCATCATCATCATCATCATCATCAACATCATAATCATTATGGAGAATAAAGCAAAAACAAGCAAAAAAAACTGTTTTGACACGGCACTACCAAAATCAACAACCAAAAAGTGAACAAATTAATGTAACACAAATTGAATTATTTTGTTCCCTATTGATATTACATGTTTCTCAGATATTGTCATAGATGACAACCACCTTCAAGTTAACCCTCAGCCTCCCTGAATATCTGGGGGGGTGAAGTTAGTTGCCCCTGGCTGCTGATCTGGGATCAGCTCTCCCTCCCCGAATCCTAACCTCAGTCTTTGGAGGGGTAATATAAAACTGACACGAGACCAGAGCGTAAGACTCTCATTGGAAGAGTCAAAGCTACCCCTGAGAATGAGATAAACCCTCTTGAAACATTCTGTCACACCAGAAAGTCATCATGGCTTACTAGACTGGGGATAAACTACATCTCCCATACTGCACTGCAGCACATGTTTTCCTGGGGTTTGTGGTGACAAATGATGAGCCAAGACTATTGGCCAGAGAGAGAGAGAGAAAAAGAGAGAGAGAGAGAGAGAGGGTGTGTGTGTGTGTGTGTGTGTGTGTGTGTGTGTGTGTGTGTGTGTGTGTGTGTGTGTTTTTTTCACTTGCCAAAGAAGCATTTAAGAAAAGGACGATGAAATGTTTGGTTACACTTTGTATCTCGTTGCTCTGATGCCTGTGTGAAGGTGATCTAGGATCAGCTTACCCTCCCCACCTCCTAGCCTTTACCAATAGTGGGGGAAACCCCAAAACTGACCCCAGACCAGCCACTAGGGGGCAGCGAGTGGATGGACAGCTCTGACTCTGAGCGAGAGCTTTAAAACAATAACAACAACAACAACAACAACAACAACAACCCTTTAGCTTGTTAGCCCTGTTTTGACAACACAGACAGACAGTGTTCCCTTCACGTGTCTCTGAACAGCTGTTTCCATGGCGAGATGCAACAATGCTGTTCTGCCCTCCACCACCTGTGGACATGGAGACAAGATGGCCGCTTCTCCCCAGGGGGCACCATCGCCATATGTGAGATATTGTCATCAGGGACTGGTGGTGTGGAAAGAGTTTTGAGTTAGTTACATTAGAGAGGGAGCGTCTAGTGCTACTATGCTAGGTGATACAGTCTCACTGAGCAATAAATATAGAGAGCTACCTTGCTATTCATCATATATACGTATTATATCAGGGGCTGGGGTCATGAGTGTGTAGTTAGCGTTAGTTAGTTGCAATAGGGAGGGACTACATGTCAATTTCCACTAGGAGTACAGATCCCCAGAGATAGATACAGTATTGCAAATTGAAATAGAGCTAGCTGTTAATCATACCGCTACAATATCAGGGCTGATCAGCTAGCATGGGAGCTACGCTAGGAAGACAGTGCTATCTGAGCTGATAGCTACAATATCAGGGCTAATCAGCTAGCATGGGAGCTACGCTAGGAAGACAGTGCTATCTGAGCTGATAGCTACAATATCAGGGCTAATCAGCTAGCATGGGAGCTACGCTAGGAAGACAGTGCTATCTAAGCTGATAGCTACAATATCAGGGCTAATCAGCCAGCATGGGAGCTACGCTAGGAAGACAGTGCTATCTGAGCTGATAGCTACAATATCAGGGCTAATCAGCCAGCATGGGATAGCTGCTAGGTCTACAGTGTTATCTGTAGCTAAAGGCTACAGTGATACAGCCAGGTATGTTGTGAAGTGGCTTTGCTACAGCATAACAGGTATACAGTTGTAAGCGCTACAGTGGAACTGGGCTGCAGGATCCAATCAATGTATTTGTATTAGTGATACATATTAACAACTACTACTACAGTACAAGGGAGGCTGGTGGCAGTAGAAATCGGAGGACGGGCTCATTGTAATGCATGGAACGGAATAGTACCATTCCTCGTTCTGTTCCATGCATTACAATGAGCCCGTCCTCCGATTTCTACCTCCGCTAGCCTCCCCTGCTACAGTAACTGTTGTAGCCCTATGTGTGACTGGACCTGAGTCTAAAACCATGGTGGGCTATGACAGTGCCCCCTGGTGGTTAAGCAGCCATCTCACACCATTAAAGAGAACACAGTCCAACAACCACAGAGTGATGCTTGCAGACATTGGAATCCGGATGGCCTGGATCAGGGGTGACAGATACACAGAGCTGGCAGCAGGGGACGATAGCAGGACGGACCAGAGAGTGTGAGCAGTTGAAGAAGAAGAAGTAGCAGAGTAGCTTTGAGAGTAGTAGTAGTAGTAGTAGTAGTAGTAGTAGTAGTAGTAGTAGTAGTAGCAGTAGTTAGTACGTAGGGGAACTTATCCTTGCACAGTTCATCTCTGGTAGATTTCATGGGGGCTTGTATCTTAAATCTAAGAAAAACATAGTTCAATGTATCTTGCAATCCTATATATTTTTTTCAATTATTACTTTTTTTTATCCAAAAACAAAATATAGATCCTCTTTTTTTTCAATATAATCCTGCTCTTTTTTTTTTAATTAGTTGCATATAACTTAAATCTTTTTTGTTTCTTCTTGATTTTTTTTTTTTTTTTTGTTTCAATTCCTAGCCCTCTTCTTTGTGGGGTGGGGGGTGTGGGTTTGGAGGGGTGGGGGGTGGGGTGTTTCGGGCTTGCAGAAGTAGACTCATGCAGAATAGTCATGCTGGTAGACAAATTAATAAAAATGCATTTCCAAATTTTTCACGTTTTTTTTTTCCCCCCCGGAATAGTTTTTCAAAGTCCACCCTTTTCCGCTGTATTCTTGCACATCCGTGACACCTCTTTGTCCCCCTGTGGAGGTGCAGTGCTCTTTGTCTTCACAACGTTCCTCCTTGGTCCTTGCCATAGAGAAGAGAGAGAGACCCTTCGTTATTGGATCCGTCCTCTCTCAGCGAGCACTCATACATCACAGACACTTGGAGATGTTAGTTACCGCGGTTACCCAATTGGAAAAATAGTATCTTTTGGAGCAAAGGCTGATGATGTGACTCTACAGTTGGGTAGAATAGTCTCTCTGGTCTCTCTCTCTCCTTCTCTCCCCTTCCATATCTGTATATTCTCTACTTTCTTTCTTCAGGTTTTTTCATTCATGCCATGCAGTTTGCTACTGAGGAGGAGCAATGCTGAGATGCAGAGGGGGGTGAAAGTACAGAGGGAGAGAGAAAGAAAGAGAGAGAGAGAGAGAGAAAGAGAGAGAGAGAGAGGGCCATACATGTCCCAGTTTTCCAGCGCCGTCTTTTCTTCCTTAGTGTGTGTGTTGAGGACATGCAGCCTCCAGAGTCTCTCTCTTGTGGTATGTTCAACTTGCCTCTCCAGCACACATACACACACATACACACACACACACACACACACACACACACACACACACACACACACACACACTGGACACCTGGTAACCCAACATATGTAGAGTCTTTGGATCCATATTCTTCACTGTTGTCGATGGATGGATGGAGTCCTAGGTAGTCAGCTGATCCATCATCATTGACAATGTCATACAAGTGTGTGTGTGTGTGTGTGTGTGCGTAGTTGCATGTGTGTGTGTGCATGTGTGGTAGTGTATGTGTGTGGTTGCGTGTGTGTGGTTGTGTGTGTGTGTGTGCGCGCGTGTCTGTGTGTGTGTGTGTGTGTGTGAAATGAGCAGTGGATTTGATATGTACTATCTCTACTTGCTCTTATATGGGGAACATAGTACAGTGGCCTCCAGGGGGAGCCCTACAGTGTGTGACAGGAGAGCTAGCTGTCTCCATTAGAGGAGCTGGACATCGAGGCTGTCCCTAGAGTAGCTGGGTGGCTCAGTAGGCCTTAGCTTTGCATAGAGTTTGGCTTAACGAGGATTCAATATCCCCTTGTTGTGTCCGCACTGCACACTGGGTTAGCAGAGCTGCAGTTGTTTTGAAGTACCTCTGAGGGTGGTTTGGGGGTGGGGTGGGGGGTTGGGGGGTTGAGGGAGGGGGGGGGGGGGGGGGGGGGCGTTTAAATCAGTAGGGATATTGTATTTGGGAGCTGATAAGATGATATTTGTCTACGGGACACATTACAGGGAGGCTAAGAGCACCAGGGTTGGTAAGGCTACACGTCATGCTTTATTGTGGGCTGGCCCTTTAGGTCTATAGGGGAAATCAGTTGTATTCTATTGTGTGTGTGTGTGTGTGTGTGTGTGTGTGTGTGTGTGTGTGTGTGTGTGTGTGTGTGTGTGTGTGTGTGGTCAGTCATGTAGCATGATAGTCAGTCAGTTTGTCATGCTAGTCTTGTGGTTTTCCATCAGTCCATTGGAGTGGGCGCTTCAGGTATGGAGTGATGAACGAAAACCTCTTTTTCCTCCAGTCTCTCTATCGCTCCTCATCATTCCAACAGTTCTCTCTCTCTCTCTCTCTGTCTAGGTCTCCCTTTGTCCTACAGTGAATCCAGTAGGGAGCTCCGGATGAAGTGTTTCCTAAGGGTTTCCTCTTCTGGAGAGAAAGGGGGTTTAGAAACTCAACACTGGAAAGGAAGCAAGAGAACAAGAGATAGATTTAGTAGAAATACCAGCAAATAGACAAGCAAATACACCAGCAAATGAATTCTACGTACATAAAAACCACCACAACAACAACAGCCAGGTTTGATGAACAACAACATGAACCAGGAAGTTAGTTGACTTCAACCTTACAAATTGGAAAGGGATTCTAACGTTTTAATACTGTCAATTGTAAAAGCCAACGGTGGATGAAATGTGTGTGTGAAGGGATGGAGGCGGGAAGAGAAGACGATTCCTCGGTGGAAATCATCAAATTGCTCAACACACAACAAAGCAAACCAAAAACCTCGTTTTACGCAAAGCTCACCTTGCATGCACACGCAAAATACGAAAAGGCAGAAAAGCTTGTAAGTATCAAACACACATATACACACGCACGCATACAAACGCACACGCACGCACGCGCACACACACACACACACACACACACACACACACACACACACACGTAAACACACACACTAATACGATTGCAGTTGGAGGTTTCATTCCTCGAGGGTTGCTTAGTCCGCTGGTATTCGTCCACCTCTTTACGTTACGATGTTACGTTATTAAAGAATAGGGAGTGATTTCAGCAGATACGACTCGAAGGAATTGATTTAGAGGTTTTATACCCTAACGACTGCAACCCGCCAGGACTGTGTTGTCTACATACAGACCAAGATCTGAGAGCGAGAGCCCCTCAGTTGGTGTGTCTGACACATACAGTAGGGCTCTGGGGTGAGGTTTCCCTTAGACACAGATCCTGGATCAGCTCTCCCCCAACATCATAACCATAAAACCATAAGAGGGGGAAACGCAAATCTGACCTGAGACCAGCGTCTAGGGGGAAAGACAGCCCACTGTACTTCACAACAAAGGCAACATGACGAAGGGAACTGATGTGACACAAAACAGAGCGAAGCACATAACACAAAACACACACGCACACGCACGCACACACACACACACACACACACACACACGCACAAACACACACACACACACACACACCGTGAAACACAGCACAGGGAAGCGCACAGTACACGGAAACACAGAAACACGCAACATGGAACACACATTCTTACACTGAGAAGCAGGACGCTTCTTGCCTCCTGTCATTTTGTTTATGTTCTTTCTTCCACAAACTGTCCTCCATCTCATGGCTCTTCATTGGATGACACTCCTCATTCTAAACAACCAATCAACAGTTCCTACTTTTCCCCCCCAAAAAACGTAACATCTGTGATCTGTCAGTCTTTCTCTAGTTTTTTTTTTTTTTGTGTTACTTGTGTGTCCATTCCTATCCTCCGTAGAAGATGTTTTATGGTCCATTTTTTAGGGGAAGATCGACATTTAAAGTTTTTGGTGATGATCTCAGTCCCCCATGTGGGTATTGTGACAGAAGCAGAAGACAGAGCAGTTGTTCTCAAAACGCAAAAAAAAGAGAGTAGAGAAGGGAGGAGAGAGAGATGAGACGGAGAGATGGAACGTGTGTGTGCGTGTGTGTGTGTGCTTGTGTGTGTGTGTGTGTGCGTGCGTGCGTGCGCACGTGATTTTGATGGGGTGAATAAAACATGATTGAATCACAGAAAAGAGGGGTACAGTACATTCACGATGGAGGAACACACACACCAGACACACAGGTCTGTCCACAGACAGGAGAGGAACCACGTTTCTAACTGTCTCTCTGTTAGGCTCTGAGACACGTCATTCTGGAAGCACTGATAAACACCAACATAGAGAGATACCTGAGTCGTGAATGGAGGGATTGATGAAGGAGGGGAAAGAAGACAGGCTGAAGGGTGTAGTCAAGAACATTGCACAACATCAGTATTGGGTTGGGGGTGGATATAAAATATCCTCCATTCTGATCTCACAGTTACAGAGGGTTTGTGAGACCTCTCCTTCTCCGGAACTGTGCACACATACACTACACTCCCCCTAGTGGCTTTAAAAGGAATGGGCTGGTGCAAGCAATATGGAGGAGTCTTTCTCCAGCCATGCTTGAACCATTCCGATGCTTTTAAATGCATGAGAGGAGGTGCAGAATTCACAAATCACTAGAATACACCTTCACCTTTGTGATCGTACCTCAGGACATACCAAGTGACGGGACTGGACAGGACAAGATGGGTTTGAGAAATTAAGAGAGAGGAAGAAAGAGAGATTGAGAGAGAGAGAGGGACGGAAGGAGTGAGCAGAAAAGAGGGTCAAGGTGGGGTGGCCTTTGGCCGATGTGTTCGTTTGGAGAAAGGGGGGATGAATTTCTTTCTTTCTTTTTTTTGAGGGCTAATGTTCAGATTGATGGGAGAAGGAAGAAGTGGATTTTTCTTTTTCTTTTTTTTAGTTAATTCACAGTTACTGCTTCTTTTTGCATATATCTGATAAGCACTGGGCTCTCAGAATAGTTCTCTGTGAAAAGAAAAGAAAAATAAATAAAACCATAAGGTAATATTATCATCTTTAGTAGACTAATAATAGTCTAAAACCACAGAGCAGCTGCACAAGACCACTATTTACCCCTCCCTATCCTTAAAAAATAAACTTTCCCAGCCACCCCTCCCAATTACAGTACCAATGGTCTCTCCCACCCGATAGCATCTTAGCATGCATAATGTCTAGCCCACCCCTTCTCACACAAAACACTGAGAAGGCAGGCCTTAGTCTCTATCAGCATGCTGGCAGTGCAAATGTATGTGTATAAAAACATATACACATTCATATACACACTTAAAGATATATATAATCGTAAATATATACACATTCATTAAGCCTAAGATAAAATCAGATGTCATATCAAAATCATACTCCTTGATTATAGACATATCAATTCCTTATTGCTTGCAATGGAAACCCCATGCAGATCAGAAAGAACTCAAACTCTACAGCTGTACATGGACATCAGGGAAGGCTGGCGGAGGTAGAAAAATCGGAGGACGACCTCATTGTAATGCATGGAATGAAATAAGGAATATACGTAGCTGTGAGCAGCTCATTTCATCCCATGCATTACAATGAGTCTGTCCTCCGATTTCTACCTCCACCAGCCTCCACTGAATGTGACCCATAACTGGTCTAAAGAAGTCCTATTCACAAACACTCAGGACTAGAACAAGGGAGGGGGTATGGGGGGGAGGAGTGGAGGGATGAAGGGAGGAGAGAAAATGAGAAAAGAGAGAAAGAGAAGTTTGGTAGTTCGTAGACTATTGTCTGTGTGCAGTGCAGGCAAGGCTGAGGTGAAATCCCGTCAGATTCAGCCTTTTCGAAAGGTGAATTGAGATTCAATTCATGAATTGAAAATAATTCTCATGGAATATATGACATTTTACGTTTTTCAATTCATGAGGTGAATTTCGATTCGTCTACTGATTCGACTGAATCAGAATCGAATTGACCCCCCTACCCTGAGTACAGATCAACCTCCCCCCACCCCCACCCCTCCACCTCCTCTCACCAAACCTCAAGCCCCACACACAAACAGTGTGAAGGTTAGACTATTGGATTCTCTCTCACACTACTATTGGATATGTATAAGTGCAGACATGGAGATAATGTCACAACAGCTTCACACTCTAATACAAAACCTCTTCGCAGGGCATTTGATCCTGTGAAAGATATGTTTTTCAATTGAAACAGTCCTGAGCTTTAAATTATCTAATTATTTCTTCTTTTTTTTCTTGCTAAGATTACTGAGTGAGGTTGTTGCCCTTTCCTGCCTTATCTTGGTATAGAGAGCATCATCTACTGTATCTAATGCTACCTAAAGAGAATATATCCTCTATGAGGCTAACGCTAACTAGCTAGAGAGAATGCACCTTCTATGAGGCTAATGCTAACTAGCTAGAGAGAATGCACCTTCTATTAGGCTAATGCTAACTAGCTAGAGAGAATGCACCTTCTATTAGGCTAATGCTAACTAGCTAGAGAGAATGCACCTTCTATTAGGCTAATGCTAACTACCTAGAGAGAGCTCATCTTCTATTTATTGTATCCACAGGGGGTAGGAGAGTGAGAGAGGGGGCAAGAGATGGAAGGGTAAAAAAATAATTTAAAAAAACGGACAGTGCCACTGGGTAAAACCAGTGAGAATAAATAATGGTAATTTTCTATGCCAATAAATGTCAATAAAATCCTTCAGTAAATCTGACAAAGGAGATAATATCGGAAAATACAAAAATAAACAATTCTGTGAGAATTAACAAATTAAATGAAAATATACAATTCTTCAGAATGACAACAATAAAATAAATCAACACTGTGTTACATCAAGCAATGGTCTGACATCATCTCTACATCTTCACCATCTTCTAGGTTTCACCGAATAATTCAAAAATAAATGAATTGGATAAAACTGAGAAAAAATATTTTGATCTGTCTTTCTGATCTCAACCCTTACAGGAGGGATGAGACACATTCATCCTCCTTCAACCTTCCTTTTCTCTCTCACACTTGGATAACAACCACAGTGATCTTTATAAATGTTGTTCTTATAATTCAGTGTGTCACACATTATTCTGTCCCCGACAGATGGTTTATAGATGTTCAACTGACTATCAACAAACTGGTTTTCACAAATTATCCACTAATTCTCACCCACCTAACCCTAACCCTGACCTTCACCCTTACCCCCAAACCCAGCAAAATTGTTGCATATCAACAGAGTTGCATTTAATAGTACAGTATGAGCATATGTAAACCATTTATAGGGGACTACCCGCATAAAATGGCTGCCGTATTTGTTTACAGAAAACACCAAGCAGGAAAGAAAGAAAAGGAGCGGTTGGTTTTTCACACTAGCATTGGCACACAAGTACAGCAAATCTCCATAGAAATACTTATACATAGATACAAATATAAAATATATTATCTACATTGCATATTTCTATATATGTATGTTGCCATCATTTTGTCATTGTTTTTTTTCTTTCTGTTCTTCTACCAAGCGCTGTCAGTCCAGCATCCGTTGGCCGTGCTGCCCTCTATGTGTGAGGAGGGGCGATGGTCAGCAGCAGAGACAGGGGGAGGGAGGGGGGGAGGGGAGGGGTACGGTGGGGCGGGAGGGTCAAAACAAGAACAAAAAAAGAGAAAAGCAAAAAAAAAAAGAACTAAAAAGATTTGCAAGGCTGCTGAAAATCATATCAGGGGTCACTGTCACTGAGTGGTGAGGGTGATATGTCGAAGGGCGAAGGAGGAGGAGGAGGAGGAGGAGGAAGATGAAGATTGATGATGATGAGAATCATGGAGAACAGACAACCCCCTTTTAGCCACTTCTGAGTAAAGTCATGCCCCCCTTCGCTCTAGTAGACTGAGGGTGACACGGGCGTAGTCTGATATGTTGTACAGGCTTCTGAGGAGCGATACTTTAGAAAAAGGATAGGAAGCTACATTTCATGCACCTGCATACGAGAGCGCAGGGAAGGCGGGGATATGGCCGGGAAAAAGGTCCATGGTGAGGAATACTGATCCTTGATTGGATAGCTCGTCCTCTTTCCTGCTCCCTGATTAGGGCGATTAGGAATGAAAGTCCCTCTCCCCTACTAATGTGAAATGTACCGCCCACCCCCCCGCCCCCCACCCCCGCCCCCGGCCCCTCCTCCTCCAACCCCCAGAGAAAGCAGACAGAACCCGCCCCCCCCGCCTGCCCACACCCACCACCCTGCGTTCTGATACGTAATCCCCAAGACCGTTACAAAAATAGTTTTGTTATTATTATTCTATTATTCCATCTTTCTGGTTTTTAGATGTAATTTGGGTATGTTTTCTTCAAAGCGTTGATGGGCGTTAGCTAGCCGATGCCTCTGCAGAGTCTGTGTATTGCACAATAGCCCCAGGAGGTGTATCCCCTCTCTCCATAGGTCGGCACTGATCATACCCATAATGATAATGATAATAATAACAGCAGTCGTGAAAGAGCTCTGGAACTACCTTTCTCCCACTCTCTCTCTCTTTCTCTCCCACTCTCCCTCTCTCCCTATTATTCTAAAGCCATACATTGCTATCAGATTCTAAATATGATATGTTAGGTTCTACGTGTGTGTGTGTGTGTGTGTGTGTGTGCGTGTGTGTGTGTGTGTGTGTGTGTGTGTGTGTGATAGAGTCTATTTTCAGCCCACAGAAACACATTTAACAGTCCAGTGAACCAAGTCCTAAGGGAGATCTACTACCAACCAGTATATGGCTTTTCTCATGGGTGCAGGGGTCTATTTCTTTTGGTTTGCTCCATTATAAAAATGTTCTTCTAAATATAAATATTCATCAGAGTTTTATGAGCAATTTTTTTTGTTTTTGGTTTCATTATTTATTATTAATTTTTTTTTCCTAAGCAATGGCATGCATTGTAAATATTTGTTTCTGTGTGTGTGTGTGTGTGTGTGTGTGTGTGTGTGTGTAATTCAGAAGGTGTGTGTGTGTGAGTGTGTTTTTGAGGCTTGATGAAGGGTATCAGTATAAGTCTAGTTTATTAGGAGGTCTTCATAGGATCAGTCTTATTACTGAGGGTACAGTAAGGGCAGCACACACACTCACTCACACACTCACACACACACACACACACACACACACACACACACACACACACACACACACACACGTGTGTGACACAGTGAAGCCTGCTAGCTCTGCTCACTAAATTAGTTATCATTCTAAATCACTAACCTATGCCCTGTGTGTGTGTGTGTGTGTGTGTGTGTGTGCGTGTGTGTGTGCGTGTGAATGATGTGTGTACTAATTGTTTCGTCAGGTGTATTAGAGCTGGACATTAACAGTGAATACCTCTTAAGATCTGCTACGACTTGTGTACACTATTGCACAGTGCATGTGGTGGAAAGTGCATTAAGTCCTCCGGGATACTTTGCTATTCTCCCGAACATCTCTACCTACCTCACTTTAAGTGGTCACACTCTATATGAAATATGTTATTAAGGGTTAAAGAAGCCTTTATAAGCCCTAATAAGGCTTATGTACTGTACACAAATGCTCTGAAAAATCATCTAGAAGACAACGTCACAACCTTTACAGTATATATATAGTGTGACATAAGCTCATGAATGATCTGTGAAACCTCTATGTCAGACCTTACGAAGGGTTATAAAGGCTTCATTATGCGTCGACGATACGTACAAGCCTACTTTGTTTGTTTGTCTGGAGTGTGGCCCTTCACTGATCTCCTGGCTAAAGGATGCCCCCTGCTGTTCAAAAGGCAGACTCTCTTCTCATTATCATTATCATCAGGCGGTGTGTCAGTATTGGTTTACGTTACAGTGGTGTTGGTATGTCTCTCTCTCTCTTTCCTGATGCTCCTTGACTTCCTCTTTTGACTTTGTTTTCATCTCAAAAACAAAACAAAAACGGTTCCCGTTCTGCTGCTACAAGATCGAAGGGATGGGGGAGTGGCAACGTCGCAGGCCGGGAGGCTCGAAGGGTTCGAAGGTGGAGTTGGTGATGGGGGTGAGGCGCATGGGAGCCCCTGTCATGCCCGAGATGTTATTGAGGCTGCGCGACTTCTCATAACCCGTCGCTATAGAGACAGAGCATCAATATTACGTTTATTAAAACGTACGATGATTGTAAAGTCATTTTAGATGATTTTTCAGACAATGATGAATGGAAAATAATTGATAAAAGCCACAGTGGTTGGAATGGTTTTAGAGTCGAGGGTAGTTAGTAGTTTGGGTGGAGTAGGTTTTAGAGTGGGGGGTAGTTAGTAGTTTGGGTGGAGGATGTTTTAGAGTGGAGGGTAGTTAGTAGTTTGGGTGGAGGAGGTTTTAGAGTGGGGGGTAGTTAGTAGTTTGGGTGGAGGATGTTTTAGAGTGGAGGGTAGTTAGTAGTTTGGGTGGAGGAGGTTTTAGATGGTATGATGATGCAGGAGGTGAGAAATAATAATGAATAAAATGCCATGGTGTTAATGTTATTCAATGGTTATTTGATGGTTGTGTATTTATGGATGAGTTTGGGTGAACATGGATATTGTTTGGATGAAAAAGAAAGATGATGTGTTAAAGAATAATATGGGGTATAAATAGCCAGAAAGACCGATTGTTACAAATATATATATATATATATAAAGGGGATAAAGAACAAATAAAAATAAAAAATAAAATAAATAATACCAAACCAAATAAACAGCCAAACCAAATCAGACAAACAGACAGGTAAGGGGACAGACGGACAGACAGACAGACAGAGAGACAAACAGACAGGACAAAACAGAAAAATGAGTTATGAAAATATGTCATCATAAAAACCTAGAAACAACATCAGTACAACATGGACCAGACAGCGCCAGGCCGGCATACACAACGGTGGGGGTGGGGGGCGGAGCCGGTGCTGATTGGGTAAAGCAGCTAGTGTTGAGATCCGCCCAGTTTTCAGTTTCTCCCTCTGTGACATCATCACGTGATGAGTGACCCTGTCTGAGACCTTAAGACTGTTAGCGTTAGCTCCCCGGGGTAAGGCCTAGCGTGTAAGCTTTAGCTCAGCGGGCTAACACAGTCTTGTAGGCACGCAGACGCACCCGGGTTCGACAAACCCGCGGCAGGTCACACATACACCAAAAGAGGGAATAATAACACTCGTCTCTCAGAGAAAAGGAAAGGAGTAGTTAGAGAGATAGATGGAGAGAGAGAGAGATAGATGGAGAGAGAGAGAGAGAGGAGAGAGAGAGAGAGAGAGAGAGAGAGAGAGAGAGAGAGAGAGAGAGAGAGAGGGAGGGTAGGGGGCTCAGCATCCAGGTGTTTTAGCCAGTCTCCTACAGAGCAGTATACACCTCCACAACAGTGTCCACACAGATACGGCAACAGAAGAAGTCCATACAGACAGTCAAAGCTAGAATATCAGCACCAACCCCCCAGAAAACAACTGTCTGGTCTGGGTTGGGCCTGGGGAACTCGTCAGGGTTTGGGAGATCATAAACAGATCATATACTGAACATATAACACACAATACAACTGAGATTATACAATAGCAATACTGTCATTGTTTTAGACTTGTAGTTTAAACTACAGTAGAAATTGTACATGTATGTATAAACATAATGTCTGCATATATTGTATATGAATATGGAGTGTATGGAGTGTGTTTAGAGAGATAGAAGCCAGTGAGAGAACTGTATGTGCTGGGAGGATGGCACATGTAAACACACTGTACACAACGTGTAAACAATGTGTAAACACAGTGTAAACAGCATGTAAACACAATGTAAACACAGTGTAAACAACCTGTAAACACAGCGTAAACACGGTGTAAACAACCTGTAAACACAGTGTAAACAATGTGTAATGAGGGAGTGTTTCGAGGTGTATTGTACAATGTAGAGTTATGGAATGATTCTCAGCCTAGATGGCCTCCCAGAAGTGTCTGGGGCAGAAACACCTCAGCAAGCAGGACTATTGGTCTGGGGCTACTGTGTTTGTGTGTGTGTGTGTGTGTGTGTGTGTGTGTGTGTGTGTGTGTGTGTGTGTGTGTGTGTGTGTGTGTGTGGTGTGCGTGTGGGTGTGCGTGTGCGTGTGCGTGTGTGCGTGTGTGCGTGTGCGTGTGTGTGTGTGCGTGTGATGGTTGGTCTATACTGTATAAAATAACCCTGACAGCTTCACCAGGTCCAACAGAACCAGAGTTGGACAGCCTTCCCCTCCACCTTCACACCTGCTGCTTCCCTCCTCCTCCTCCTCCACTTCTCTCCTGCCAATCACACTCTAGTCCGACCCCTTCATCTCTGCCTCCTCAGGATCGCCATGGTAATACGTCATTGATCGTTTTAGTATGTGCTTTTTTATATGTTGATTGATGTTGTAAATTTATATGAGTTTTTGATTATCTCATAAAGTCAATAAATCAATCTGTATGGGCCCGTTTGAGCATCAGAGAACAGAGAACAATGATCATAAACCTGAATTGATAATCAATTGAACTTGTGTTCTATAAACAATCAGGTGTGTTGACAGAATCTCCCCCTGTTTCTGTCTCAACACCACACCTCCCTTCAGGTGTTTACATTTACATTTATGGCATTTAGCAGACGCCTTTATCCAAAGCAACTTACAACAAATACATTTGTTTAAGTAAGTGAATCATCTATCCATCAGTCATCATAAGAAAAAGTAATCTATGCTAGGACCAGGGGCTATTAGCAGTCACAATGCTAGAAGAAGCAATTATCATTTTTTAAAATGTATTTACAGGAGAGAAACTTGTACAGGGGGTTAGTGGGGATGAGGAGGTCTTTAGGAGGGATAGTTAACATAGTTAAGAGTCAAACCGCCTCTCCCCAGAAACAACCTGGACCAGAGAGAGGGAGGAGAGAGAGAGAGAGAGAGGGAGTAGATAGAGAGGGAGGAGGGAGAGGGGGAGGAAAGAGAGAAGGAGGAGAGAGAGGGGGAGAAGAGAGAGAGGGAGAAAGGGAAGCGGGAGAGAGGGAAGAGAGAGAGAGGGAGGAGAGGGAAAGATGGTAGAGAGGGAGGAGAGAGAGGTGGAAGCGAGAGAGAGGGAGGAGGGAGCTGAAATATTGATGCCACTTTACTTTATGGGAGAATGTGAGTGTGTTCTTACTGTGTGTAGGTACTTTAGCTTGGAGGATGAAAAGTTAACACCCTGGAAATAGACCAAAAGCAGAATCATCAGGCAGGAAATCACTTAATTAGAATGGAAGAAATGAGGCTCATCCCAATAGTCTAAAGTGGCTTCCTCTCCTTGTCTCCTCTCCTTGAATCCTTTCCTCCGTCTGCATTGAGGTTAAAGGACTGGACAGATGAAAGGTCATTCCCGGGAGGCATCCTCCACAATGTGTTTGTGTGTGTGTGTGTGTGTGTGTTTGTGTGTTAGATCAATCCTGTGTTGTCAGATCAGTGCAGATGAAGGAGAGAAGACAAGGAGAGGAGAGGAGAGGAGAGGAGACAAGGAAAGGAAGCCACTTCAGACTATGAGGAGATGCATCGTTGATCCTCTGTTCTCTGAGCTCAGAGCGGCCCTCTACGATCCTGACCAGTGATCTTCCTCTTGGTTGTTTTGGTGAATAAACCCAAAGGGGGGGGGGGGCACAGTCTCTACCCCTGCCTCTGAAAATAGAACACTGGTCATTTATAGAAAATAGATTATATATTATAAGAATATTACAGAGAATATATAAAGTGAGAATCCTAATGTGTGGAGGACATTGGAGATGTTTCATGGTGACTGTTATAAACACTGGTAGTGTTATAAGCGCTGTTATAAGCACTGGGCTTGTTATAAGCTCTGTTATAAGCACTGGGCTTGTTATAAGCGCTGTTATAAACGCTGGGCTTGCAGCAGGAGTGAAGGTGGAGGGGAGGGCAGTCTCTTCACACACACAGAAACCTGCTGCTCCCAAACAGCAGAGGAGAGGGCAAAGGTCATCCATCTCCACACTGACACGGTAACAAACAAACATGGGGGGAACAAACATGGGTCATCACAACAAATAAAAATAAGGAATAAACAATCCACTCTGATTCCATAACTTTATCAGGTCATGTCGTCACTCCCACCCTCTCTCAAAGAGAACTGGCTCCTGCCTTTGTCTGGAACGTTGCCATCAGGGTTAGAGTTAGCCAATCGCTTGGCCTTTAGGGTTAGAGTTAGCCAATAGCTTCCCTGCTAGAGTTAGAGTTAGCCAATAGCTTCCCTGCTAGAGTTAGAGTTAGCCAATAGCTGCCCTGCTAGAGTTAGAGTTAGCCAATAGCTGCCCTGCTAGAGTTAGACCTAGCCAATAACTGACCTGCTAGGGTCAGAGTTACCCAATGGGGTTAGAGTTAGTCAATTGATTGACCTTTAGGGCAAGGACTAGCCAATGGCCTGACCGTGAAGGATTATAATAGTTTTGAACTATTATGGGGTGTGCTGGGTCTGTCTGGCAGCTCTCCCTGGAAGCTCTCCCACTAATGCACAGCCTATAGGATCCACTCAGTCACAGAGCGCTCACACAACGCAGGAGAGAGGCATGCTGGGTAATAGCAGACATATCTGGGTCACCATGTTCCTTCGACCTGACCATTCCTCTTTGGCCCAGAGTGCTTGACGAGCAGGACGTAGATGGTGTGTGTGTGTGTGTGTTTGTGTGTGTGTGTGTGTGTGTGTGTGTGTGTGTCTGTGTGTGTGTGTCTGTGTGTGTGTGCGTGCGCCTGTGTGTGTGTGTGTTGTATCAATGTATGTGTGCGTGTAGATAAGGCGTAGAGGCTGTGTGTGTGTGTGTGTGTGTGTGTGTGTGTGTGTGTGTGTGTGTGTGTGTGTGTGTGTGTGTCTGTGTCTGTGTGTGCGTGCGCCTGTGTGTGTGTGTGTGTGTTGTATCAATGTATGTGTGTGTGTAGATAAGGCGTAGAGGCTGTGTGTGTGTGTGCGTGTGTGTGTGTGTGTTGTATCAATGTATGTGTGTGTGTAGATAAGGCGTAGAGGCTGTGTGTGGGTGTGTGTGTGTGTGCGCGTGCCTGTGTGTGTGTGTGTTGTATCAATGTATGTGTGTGTGTAGATAAGACATAGAGGCTGTGTGTGTGTGTGCGCATGTGTGTGCGTGTGTGTGTGTAGATAGGTTACATTTGTATGTATGGTAATTTCCCTGATTGTGAGTCAGGTTTGTCTGAAATTGATGTAAACATGTGTGCACATGTATTTGGTCAAATCCATTGAACACTATAAATCTATGTGGAGGTACACCAGGGGAGGCTGGTGGGGGTAGATATCGGAGGCCGGGCTCATTGTAATGCATGGAATGGAATGAGGACCATTAGAATGAGCTCGAGTTCCACCGCTACCAGCCTCTCTGGCACAGTGTGTTTGTCATTATTCAAACGTGTGTATGTGTGTATGTACTGTAACTGCATGCTTTCGCTTGCAGACACGTGTGTGTTTGTGTGTGTGTGTGTGTATGTGTGTGTGTGTGTGTGTGTGTGCGTTTGAGCCAACGTCCTTCCTTGTAAGCACTCTAATCAATAAGAGGCACTGCAGCAGCTCTTAGCAGATTAAGAGTCCCCCAGTGCAGAGCATTTTCACCCCTCCCCCCGTCTCTCTCTCTCTCTCTCTCTCTCTCTCTCCCCGCCTCCACCCCCCCCCCTCAGAGGGAGGAAGGCAATGGATTGATTAGGATCGATACTCCCCAACCATGCATTGCCGTGTCCTACAGTAATGGCATGTACCTCAGCTCTATCCAACACACTCTCTCTCTCTCTCTCTCTCTCTCTCTCTCTCTCTCTCTCTCTCTCTCTCTTTCTGTGTCTCTCTGTCTCTCTTTCCCCCTCCCTCCCTCTCTCCCCCCCCCTCTCTCTCTGTCTGTCTCTCTCTCCCCCTCCCTCTCTCCCTCTTCCCCCCCCCTCTCTCTCTCCCACTCTCTCCCCCCCTCCCTCTCTCCCCCCCTCTCTCTCTGTCTCTCTCTCTTCCCCTCCCTCTCTCCCTCTTCCCCTCTCTCTGTCTCTCTCTCTCTCCCCCTCCCTCTCTCCCTCACTCCCCCTCCCTCTCTCCCTCCCCCCCCTCCCCCTCTCTCTCTCAGCTCAGGGGAAGGTCAAGGTGCAGGAAGAGACATGGCTGTGGTTGGATAGAGACGTAGTCATAGAGAATGTAGGGGAACCCTCTGAAGAACCATTTTGGGTTCCATTTAGAACCCTCTGTGGAAAGGGTTTAACATGGAACCCAAAGGGACAGGGACAATTGAAGAACCCTTTTTTGGTAAGAACTAGAACCTTTTTTTCCAAGAGTGTAGTGTGAAGTGAAGATCTGTATATACCAGTGGAGGCTGGTGGAGGTAGAAATCGGAGGATGGACTCAGTGTAATGCATGGAATGTAATGAGGAATGGAGTCAAGTGTTCCATTCCAGTCTATGCATTACAATGAGCCCGTCCTCTGATTTCTACCTACACCAGCCTCCCCTGGTGTGTGGTTGATATGAAGCAGTCTAATTGATTAGACTGACTGATTGACTGATTGATTGATCTAATGGGTGATACTGTATACCCAGAATACCTCCTTCACAGCACCAAACATAACATGCAGCATGCATCTTACAGGGGGATGAGATAGAGAGAGAGAGTGAGAGAGAGAGAGAGAGGGAGAGAGAGAGAGAGAGGGAGAGAAAGAGAGAGAGAGGGAGAGACAAACTAACAGAGCGAGATGCAAATTACAGTTGACTTAACAATCCCTAAAAAATGCCAATCCAGAAAAATCAACAGAGAAAGCAAAAAAAAAAAAAAAACACTGTTGAGGAGCAACTCCCTACAACGGCCCGAGGTCTCTCTGTCTCTCAGGACAACCGCTAGGAAACCGATATCGGAATGTTTCATATTTCCGCAATTTATCGTCAATCTATCATGTGGATCGATGACACATTCTAATGGGAGAACCCTGCAGAGGCAAACGCTACGTTCCACTGGAGTGCATTAGGTAGGACAGAGGTTGCCAGTCAGCGGAGGGCCGGTGGAGGTAGAAAATCGGACGAGGGGTGTTCCTCAGTCCATTCCACGCATTACAATGAGCCCGTCCTCCGATTTCTACCTCCACCGGCCTCGGTATCAGGACAGTCGTGACCAGAAGTAGTGCACTAGATAGGGGACATGGGGCCAGTAGTGCACTAGGTCGGGGATAGGTTGCCATTTGAGACCCAGTGGGGGTGTGATTGTTCCTGTTGTTGACGTACGTACCTCTGGTCACACTTTAGTTATGCTACGCAGGGGCAAGGTGAATGACTGGCCTGGGGGTGGGATGGGAGATGGGGGTTAGTTGGAGGGACACAGGAGGTAGGGAGTGTGTGTGGTGTGTGTGTGAGAGTGAGTGTGTGTGTGTGTGTGTGCGTGTGTGTGTGTGTGTGTGCGTGCGTGTGTGTGCGTGTGTGTGTGTGCGTGTGTGTGTGAAAGTGAGTGTGTGTGTGTGAGAGTGTGTGTGTGTGTGTGTGTGTGTGTAGGAGTGGGAGGAGGAGGGAACAAATATCATCCAACACAAATCTACATGTAGAGAAGTTTTCAGTAACAGAGTTGGGAACACTTTCCAGTAACCTGCTTTCAGACCTGTGTATCGAGTCATGCTGTCATTACTGTACATAGAAACAACCTTCTGTTAACTTGCTGTTATATAGTACTTTTTATATAGTAATTTGTTAGTCAAAGAGTATATCTGTTTGTTGTTATTACTGGCTATTAAAGTATAGGCTGCCTAACAGTAGAGTGTATCAGTTTTCATGCACAGGTTTATTGCATCATAATCATAATCTGAAACCACATGTAGATTTGTAAACATCCAAGACAATATTTGCAACAAACTGACATTTGTAGTTAATGTAATGACCACAGAACACATTGAAGAGAGACAGATACCGGACATACATACACACACACAGCCCGTATGTATAGACAGAGCACTGTAGGACACAACACAACACCGAGTTGAATCACAAGAGAATGGTAGAGTTATGAAAGAGAAAAGGAGGACGTAGATTGTTACAGAGATGAAAAGAGGGGGAGAGAGAGAGGGAGAGAGAGAGGGGGGGGTGAGAGACAGAGGGAGGGAGAGAGAGAGGGATACGGAGAGAAGATGACACACTGTGGAAACATAGGTCGAAATGGACAGCTCTTGGCTTTGACATACGAACACACATGAAACACGTATGACCACAAACACGTATGTGACCACACATGAACACGCATGCACAGTACTTACAAGTACTCTCAGGGCTATGGGGTGGAAGGGTTAGTCTGCATGGTGATATTGGATGAAATCACACCTACAAGCAATATGGCAATGCTACGTGTAGCTGTACAACAGGGGAGGCTGGCGGAGGTAGAAATCGGAGGACAGGCTCATTGTAATGCATGGTGTGTTTGATACCATCCCTCATTCCATTCCATGCATTACAATGCGCCGCGTCCTCCGATTTCTACCTCCACCAGCCTCCACCGCTGTACTGGAACGACAACACCTTATGCGTACACCAGTGGAGGCTGGTGGAGGTAGAAATCGGAGGCCAGGCCACAACATGAATGATGAATAGTTGGTGAGGCCATGTTAGTGTCAATGGCCGTGAGGTGAAAATGAGCCACGTGTGTAGTCAGACTGTACGTACACACAATCACAAACGCATAGGCAGAGTACCCCACTAAGTTCTAGGACAAAACTATCTTTATATTCCTGCCTTTTTCACAGACATTGCATATAAGGTTTGTTAGCCTGCTATTCGTTTTGACTCCTTCCATAGCCTCCATTGCTTTGCAGATTCTGAAATACATAGAATTAGTTTGTTTGTGTTCTACATGGATCTTTTCGACACTTTACACTGGATTAAAATATAAAGATGAGATTCAAATGAGATTGTATACCTGGCAGCTAAGGCTAGTTTGTTTGTTTACTGTCCTGAAACCAATAATGATAAGTTTACACATTTATCGCCGATAAATGTGTAAACTCTGGGGTCTTAACTGAAATCCTCAGGCAAAGCATTCTGGTCTACCACAACAATCACATGACCACTCCTCCTGGAGAAGGACGATTGATTGTCAAGACTTATTGGTTTCAATAACAGAATGTGTGCCGTAGGACCAGACTGCTAATTAAGACAAATCGGTTGTGTGTGTGTGTGTGTGTGTGTGTGTGAGGGAAGGTGAGAGAGAGAGAGAAACCTTGCGGTGTGGTGTATCTTCTTACATCAGTGAGTGGAGAGTGGTGCGCGGTGCAGTCTAATTCTGTAATGGCGGCGGTTCGTGTCTATGGCGAGGAAAATCAATGACAGATAAACAGCCTACAGCAGAGTGCTTGACTGAAATGAATTGAGGGATCCCTGATTCTACTGAACAAACCCCCATTCGGCCATTCCACATTCCCGCGGGGTAGTCTAATTGCTGGAATGGAAATGTAAAATTCCACATTCCTTCAAGCTATATTAAGTGTGTAAGGAAAAATGTACGCGTTCATATTGTTTTGCTAGGGGTTTCTGAACATTCTGCGATTAATGAAAGCTATATTCCTGCACCCTATATGGTGCTATATTGTCAAACATGGACCATCCCATGGAATATTTCTGTCCCAAGTATTCGCCTGACCCCCCCCACGGCCCCTGCATTACTCAAATGTAGACAAATGACGGTGTCTCCCTCAGCTGGAAAATGGACTAAAGTGCACTCAGGCAGCTGTTCCACCTACAACAGCCCCAGAGGGACAATCTGAACCAGCTTTTACTGGACGGAGGCATACATGCCCAGGGGGCTCTGTGTGGCTCTGCAGTCTGTCAGGGGCTGGAGTCAACTTCTGGATCTGCTGAGGAGGGCCTTACTCAAGAAACCCCTCCTGGCTAATTTATAATGCATGGGGAGAATAAAAGCAAGATACAAAAACAACAAAGAAACATGTTTAAGGGATAAAACCGCCGGTCATAACTAGGAAAGGTACATTGTCTGAAGTACATTTTCAGGTGGTAGGATAGTAAAGGTATATAAGTATAAAGAGAGAGAGAGAAGGGAGGAGAGATAGAGGTAAAGGAAAGATGGAGAGAGAGAGAGAGAAAAAAAGGAAGGGTAAAAATGAAGGGAGGCAAGGAGGTGAAATATAAAACTCACAAATCAAATCAACAACGACAACAACAACAACCACAATACAGACCAGAAAATAAAAATAAAAACCACACATAAAGCAAACAAAAACGGATACATGAACACAACACACCTCACAGACACACACACACAAACACACACACACACACACACACACACACACACACACACACACACACACCCTAGATACATCAAATTCACACATTTTGTCAGAGAGAAATCGAAAGAGAGAGAGAGAGAGAGAGAGAGAGAGAGAGAGAGACAGGGGGCGGAATAGCCTTAAGGCATACGACCCCCTAACCTTTGACCTCTTGTGACCTTGTCAAAAGAGGTCAGAGGAACACATACGTGTCATAAAGAAACAACATTAAAGCCACAAAACCAGCAGAACGAAGAGGAGGAAGAGGAGGAAGAGGAGGACGAGGGAGGTTTAAAGCACTGAGCCCTGGTCAGAATACTTGAAAAATACACACGTTTGTTCCTTCCGTCTTTGAAGTGGCCACTGATGTGAAACGGTTGGATGTGAGAGAGTACAGTGGTAGAAGTGTCTTTGGCTTCTCTTATCCAACCACATACACAACTGCCCATCAGTGACTACATACCAAGAAAGGGAGGAAGGAAGGGCCCATTTTAGAAGTATTGGAACGGAGCCCTGGTCCCACTTTAAAAGCCGAAGCCCTGGCAGCCATTTTAAATTGAAGGAGGTGTCTATAGAAAGAGGGCTCTTCGCTTTTAGAGTGTGGAGGAGGGAAGCACACCACGCTACACCACGCTACGCTACACCACACTATGCTACACCGCGCTACACTACACCATGCTATGCTACACAACGCTACACTACACCATACTATGCCACACCACGCTACGCCACGCTATGCTATGCTACACCACGCTACGCTACATCACGCTATGCTACGCTACACTATGCTACACCGCGCTACACTACACCATGCTATGCCACACCGCACTACGCCATGCTATGCTATGCTACACCATGCTATGCTATGCCACGCTATGCTACACCATGCTACGCTACATCACGCAGTCTCTCCATACTCAGACTAGGCCAGTGGTCTAGAGGCAGTAGAGCTAACCCTGGCATCACTACAGCATTGTACACTAATCACCACTGCCCTAACACTGTTACTGTACTGACCTGCCACTGCACACAGCAGTGTGTGTGTGTGTGTGTGTGTCTGTTTATAGTTAGTCTGTCTGTCTGTCTGTCTGTCTGTCTGTCTGTGTTCTGTGTGTCTGTCTGTCTGTCTGCCTGGTTGTCTGTCTGTCTGTCTGTGTTCTGTGTGTCTGTCTGTCTGTCTGCCTGGTTGTCTGTCTGTCTGTCTGTCTGTCTGTCTGTCTGTCTGTCGGTCGGTCGGTCTATCTGTCTGTCTGTCTGTCTGTCTGTCTGTTTGTCTGTTTGTCTGTTTGTCTGTCGGTCTGTCTTCCTATCTGTCCTACACACATGCCAGTACCCAGTCAGCCTCTCAGTCCCATAGTGTGTATCCAGGACCTCTATATCTCTGCTCCTCTATGTTAGACCTGAAGCACATCTCTAAAGCACTAGTGAGCAGAGTTTCAGCACAGCCAACCGCAGACAGCGACCAACCAACCAATCCCCTGGCCTCTCTCAAGGAGGTACCTGGACATCTGTACAGTAGGAACGGATTGGTTCAGAGTCAGTGTCACTCATTGGTGAGCAGGGCCAAGTTCTGAGCCAGGATCAGTTTGGTCTGAGGATGGTGGGGGTGGTCAGAGGGGTTTGGGTTGCTAAGGGCTGGTCCTAGAACAGTCATGAGTTTAGGGTTAGAAAAGGTGAATGGAGAGGGGGTCGGTGTTTCTGTGGGAGAACTCTTGGAAGAACCCTTATGGGTTCCATTTCGAACCTTCTGTGGAAAGGGTACTACACGGAACACAAACAGGTTCTTCATGGAACCCAAAAGGGTTCTTAGAAGGGTTATCTCACAGGGACAGCCAAGGAACCCTTTATGGTTCTAGGTAGCACCTTGTAGACCACTCTCCCTGCGACTGTGTTCAGAGAGGGTTGGAGCTCCATAAGAACTGATCCCAGACCAGCCCCAGCCCCAGTATGGCTGTGCTCAGAGTGGGTTGGGGCTCCATAAAAACTGATCCTAGACCAGCCCCAGCCCCAGTATGGCTGTGCTCAGAGA
>NC_139663.1:14772965-14780465 GCF_951799395.1 Argentina silus
CTGTTCCCTGTCAAGAGCTGTTATGACAGGCCAATCTAACCAGCACACATGTACAAACCCCAGCGCCCTGCCTTGCCTGGTGAAAGCTCCACAGCTCCCAGTCAGAGGAGGGGGCTTGATGACAGGGGCATCGCTCTGTAGGGAGCCTATTAGGCCTTGGAGGCACGATTTAACGTCTTTATACACACACACACACACACGTCCGCGCGTACACACACACACACACACACACACACACACACACAAGCGTACACACACACGTACACATGTACACACACACACACACATACGCACGTACACACACACACACACATACGCACACACACACACACACACACACACACACACACATACGTGCGCACGTACACAGATACACGCGCGCACACATACTACAGACACACACACGTACAACCCACGCATGCACGCATGCACACACGCACACACACACGCACTGTATCTTTGGGACAGTCAGTAAGCAGTGCAATTATAGATAGTGGGGAGAGTGATGGGCACATTGAGGGAGGAGTGGAGGGTGTGATGGCTGGATTAGTGTTCTGATAGGCTGCTATTTGAGGAGAGCAGTATTACTGGGTATTAGACGTGTATTTTCTTTATCTGTTTAAGTAAATAGCTTCTGACGATGTGGCGTGTGAAATATGTTTGGAGATGTGAGAGTGTGCTTTTGATTAGCCGATATACGCATACACACATACACACACACACGCACGCACGCACACACACACACACACACACATATACACACACATACACACACACACACACACACACACGCACACACACACACACACACACACACACACACACGCATGCACGCACGCACGCACACACACACACACATACACACACACACACACACACACACACACACACCACACACACACACACACACAAACTAACCCTTCCCTCACCCCTTCGGTCTACCCCGTCCATGATGCACTCTCCCCCTTCCCCTTCCCCCCTCCCCTCCCCTCCCCTCCCCTCCCCCCCCACCCCACCCCCCGCCTCCTCACCTGCCCTGTTGATCTCTATGATCTCCTCCTGTGCCAGGGGGCAATCCCTCCCGCCCATGCTGCCTGAGCCCACCATGCCCGGCCCCAGAACATTGCCCATGAGGCGGTGGGGCGAGGCCGTTGACATGGCCAGGGCGTCAGGCTTGCAGTAGTTGGGCGAGCCGGGCTGGGGCGCCCGGGGGATGTGCTTGCCCTTCCTCTTGGGGAGCTTCTGCTTGGCCATGGCCAGGGAGTAGTACATGCCGAAGTTGTTGACGATGACAGGCACAGGCATGGCGATGGTCAACACGCCCGCCAACGCGCACAGGGCGCCCACCAGCATCCCCGACCACGTCTCCGGGTACATGTCCCCGTAGCCCAGGGTCGTCATGGTGACCACGGCCCACCAGAAGCCGATGGGGATGTTCTTGAAGCTGGTGTGTTTGGCCATGGTGGGGTCGGCAGGATCGGCGCCGATGCGCTCGGCGTAGTAGATCATGGTGGCGAATATGAGGACTCCCAGGGCGAGGAAGATGATGAGGAGGAGGAACTCGTTGGTGCTGGCGCGGAGCGTGTGGCCCAGGACCCGGAGGCCCACGAAGTGGCGCGTCAGCTTGAAGATACGCAGGATGCGGACGAAGCGGACCACGCGGAGGAAGCCCAGGACGTCCTTGGCGGCCTTGGATGATAGGCCGCTCAGCGCCACCTCCAGGTAGAAAGGCATGATGGCGATGAAGTCGATGATGTTCAGGGAGCTGCTGAAGAAGTCGGACTTGGAGGGGCAGAAGATGACGCGGAGCATGACCTCGATGGTGAACCAGATGACGCACATCCCCTCCACGTACGTCAGCCAGCTGTCCGTCACCACCTCATACACGATCTCCTGGGTGGTCGTGTTGCCCACGGTGACGTTCTCCGTCTTGTTGTAGATGGTGTTGAAGGCCTCGTGGGTCTCCAGGCAGAAGGTGGAGATGGAGATGAGGATGAAGAGGAGGGAGCCGAATGCCACGTACTGGAGGGAGGGAAGGAGGGAAGGAGAGAGGAAGGGAGGAAGAAGGGGAGAGAGAGATGGTAAGGTCAAGTTTATTGACGACATTCGAACTTTACTTTTCTTTACATACTTTACATTGGAGGTAGAAATCGGAGGACGGGCTCATTGTAATGCATGGAATGGAAGGAAAATTCCAAATTATTTCATTCCATTCCATGCATTACAATGAGCCCGTCCATTTTCATTCCCTTCCATGCATTACAATGAGCCCGTCCTCCGATTTCTACCTCCACCAGCCTCCCCTGGTAGACAGGTACAGTAGACAAAGCAATTGACGCTGCATGTAATTCAAGTGTCATGTAATTCACCCAATACAACACCTGTCAAACAGTGTCTGACGACAACCGACCAATCAAACTGGGTCTGAAGACAACCAACCAATCGAACTGTGTCTGGCGACAACCAACCAATCAAGCAGGAACAGCTCAAACTGACAGACATCCGACCTGTTTAAGGACCAAATCCAGACAATACATACACACAACATGAACTTTATGAAGATGATCTTCTAATAAACTTAATTTGGCCGAACTACAATCGAACCACACAAGTAACATTCAACAGCTGATCGCGTCTGTGTAGTAAGTAAACGTTGTTTGAATGTGGAATGTTGGGAACGTTCTCACGTCGTTATCCAACGCAGTTTGTGTACCCTCCCCCCATCGATCTGGATAGGAATGGATGGGTGTTAGAGCCAATGACCTATCCTATGCTTTTCAATCTGTGTGGGAAAGTGCACAAGAAAGTGCACACTTGAGGAGGAGGCTGGGGAGGAATAGGACGCGGGGGGGGGGGGGGGGGGGACTGGTGGAGGTAGAAATGGAATCAGGAATGGTATCATTCCCATTTCCACTACAATGAGCCCGTCCTCTGATTTCTACCTCCACCAGCCTCCCCTGAGTGAGCCACTGTGTGTGTGTGGTGGGGTGTTTTGGGCCATTGCAGTGGTACATCAGGTCCTGTGGTTCTGTAGATAGGGGGCGCCAAACACCACGAACAGCAGCCCTAAAATACACACCAGAGAGAGAGGGAGGGGAGAGAGTGAGAGAGGGAGAGGGAGAGGAGAGAGAGAGAGGGAGGGGAGAGAGAGAGGGAGGGGAGAGAAGGAAGGGAGGGATGCAGTTCATACTGTATAAGCATCCTGACTGCTGCAATCTCACACTGCACTGAGTCTGAGACAGAGAGAGAGAGAGAGAAGGAGAGAAGGAGAGAGAGAGAAAGAATACAAGGGGGGGAAAGATGGAGTGAGAGCAATACATGCAGTAGTAGCAACAGAGAGACAGATAAAGAGATGGAAAGGGGAAGAGAGAGATGAATAGATAGATAGATAGAGAGAGAGAGAAAGAGAGAGAGAAAAGGAGAGAGGGAGAGAGAGAGCGAAGGAGAGAAGGAGAGAGGGAGAGAAGGAGAGAGGGGCAGTGAGTTATAGTGGTGTGTGGAAGGCGAGCGCCACCATTATGAAAACAGAGATGTCATGTCCGCTCTTGCCCAGATAGATGGCTATTGATTGGCTGGTGGGGCGCTACCTGTTTAAAGCCACGCTCCTGTTCTCCTATCAGAGCCTGATCAATACCATCTGTTCACCTCTCAGGACGCACGAGCCAGAGCTCCACACACACACACACACACACACACACACACACACACACACACACACACACACACACACACACACACACACAGCCTGCATACACCATGAATATCTTTTATGCAGCGTGTCATTATAGTCGTTTATACTGTATATGTGTGTGTGTGTGTGTGTGTGTGTGTGTGTGTGTGTGTGTGTGTGAATGGGTGTATGTGGGTGTGTCTGTGTGTGGGTGTGTGGGTGTGTGTGGGTGGGTGTATGTGGGTGTGTGTGTGTGTGTGTATGGGTGTGTGCGCCTGTGTGTGGGTGGGTGGGTGTATGTGGGTGTGACTGTTTGTGTGTGGGTGTGTGCGTGTGTGTGTGTGTCTGTGTGTGTCTCTGTGTGGGTGTGTGTCTGTGTGTGTCTGTGTGTGTCTGTGTGTGTGTGTGTGTGTGTGTGTGTGTGTGTGTGTGTGTGTGTGTGTATGTAACTGCTGCTGTTTCCCCTCTGCAGCGTTCCCCTCCCCTCCTTTCTGTTCCCTCACTCTTTCCCTCTCTCTTCCTCCTCCCCCCTTCTACTGAGATAACCCCCCCCCCCCCCTCTGGTCTATGCAGTAAGCTGCCTGGATGTGTTGAGGTCCTTAAGGATTCCTGGCTGCAGAGTAGCAGTCGTCTTGCAAAATGCCTGATCAGATCTCTGTGGAGACAAACCAGGATATAACTAATGTTTATAGCTACTACTACTACTACTACTACTACACACACACACACACACACACACACACACACACACACACACACACACACACACCAACTCACAGAACAGCCCAAAAAGAGAAAAGAGTCTGGTATGTATCTAAGAGAACGTCTTTGAGGGCGCGTCTCAAATAGAAGCAGTCAGGTCAATCTCCTCCTGACAGATGAACAAAAAAGAAAGAAAAGAAGAGAAAAAATGAGAAAATAACGTCCCAGTGAAGAAGAGGAGGCTCCTGGGAGATTTGACTAATTCCCCGATCCTATTAGCGTGGACTCATTAAACGGGCCCATCTCGCCGTGACCTGGAAACGCTGATGAGGAGTTCTACTTCCTGTTGCCGAGCCGACACACAACGACCACGACCACGACCGTTAACCGTCAACCGCCGACCGTTAACCGGCCAACCAACCGGCAACTGTTACCCGCAAACCGTTACCCGCAAACCGTTAACCGCCAACCGCTAACTGTTAACCACCGTGACGTTGTCACCTAGCTTAGTGTTCTAAAGCACTCAGTAGTATTGCAAGTCCCACATTTTTTTACACTCTCTCTCTCTCTCTCTCTCTCTCTCTCTCTCTCTCTTTCTCTCTCTCTCTCTCTCTCTCTCTCTCTCTCTCTCTCTCTCCTGTCACTGTGTTTGGTTTCATGACTGTACTTGGCAAGACTTGATAGTTTTTTGCAGGCTTCCTTCTATTTTGTTTATCAAACATTTAGCTGTTCCCTCGATGGCCATGTTTTATTTGCGACGGAGTGTGTGTGTGTGTGTGTGTGTGTGTGTGTGTGTGTGTGTGTATGTGTTGGTGTCTGAAGGTGTGTAAGCGATTTACATGTAATGCATATGCTGTACAGTGCAGTGTGACATGCCATTGTCAATCACAGTGCATGTTGTTGATGTTGGGATTTGCAACCTGATACACGTACATGAAAGCAGAACAGAACACCTCCACCTCCTCAACTCTTACACAACGCCAGCCACTCACACTCAGACTGCCATAGACAAAGACCATACATAGACGAAGACCATACATAGACGAAGACCATACATAGACCATACATAGACCATACATAGACGAAGACCATACATAAACCATACATAAACCATACATAAACCATACATAGACCATACATAGACTAAGACCATACATAGACTAAGACCATACATAGACCATACATAGACTAAGACCATACATAGACCACACATAGACTAAGACCATACATAGACCATACATAGACTAAAACCATACATAGACCATACATAGACTAAGACCATACATAGACTAAGACCATACATAGACTAAGGCCAAATACCCATATATAGGCCTTTACCATATTGATACACTTTTGATATCAAAGTCTTTTATATCAAAGTGTTATCTTGTGAATGAACAGGAAACATTCTGTGTGCGAATGAACACTCTCATCTCTGAACGTTCCACACTTGTGCTTTGATACCGTTCCTCATCATTTCTAGCTCCGCCAGCCTCCCCTGCTGCAGTATACAGTATCAATCCTGCCAGGTCAATAGTAACGAGCCCACCGGACCTCCTTACAGGCGGAGGGTTTCAACAGCAGTCAATGAAGAGAAAGAAGATCCGACCCCGACACTCTCCAACGCTCCCCTGTGGCGTCTCCACAACGCTCTGACCAAATAGCTCTTTTGTCGGTTATCTTCTTTCAAAGCACAGCAGTGTGTCGGCCGAGCCCGGGCCCAGGCCCGTACCGCGGCGCTGACCAAGACCCACGCTGCGCCACTCTGGTCCTGTGACCTCACCGCCAAGGACACGTCCCTATTGGTTTTCCCAGCACATCGTTATTCTAAAAGCCCCGCCGTCGGACAGATGATTTGTCTGGCGGAGTGAGATTGACCGGCAGCCGACGGCGGTCGGTTCAGAGACCGCGCTGCGTTCAGGGTCTCTCGACTGTTGTGGGGATTATATTTTAGAAATGGGAACCGTTGCTCAATTCAATGTCCCTTGATGTGAAGAGCGAGCGTCAAACCCAGCGCACTGTCACGCAGATCCTGTGAGGTTCAGCGAACGTTCCAAAACATTTCTCAGCGTTACGTTAGTGCTGAGCTTTTCTTTTTAAAAATATGTTTTTAGGGCATCCCTGCTTTATTGGGATAGAGACAGCAGAGATTGACAGGAAGGATGGGTGAGAGAGAGAGGAGGGATGACATGCAAGATAGGTCGAGGGTCGGAATCGAACCAGGAACCTTGCAATTACGTGTTAATCGCATTAGTGTGCTACGCCACCAAGCGCCCCCGGTGCTGAGCTTTTCGATGGCGTGGCTGATTTACACTGGGTATTTGAGGAACCGTGTGTCCCGTGTGTTGGCAAGCCAGAGGTCGCGAGTTCGAGACTCGGTCAGAGCAACTCGAGTTGCGGGGCGACTGTTTGCAACAACTTGATGTCTGTTCCGTGTTAGCTTCACTCAGCCATTGTTTACATTGTTACAAAACGACCCATTTCTACACACAGCAATGCCCTGAACGTACCCCCTCACATCTCTCCACACTGTCAGGTTCTAAACAAACCTCTACCAGGGGAGGCCGGTGGAGGTAGAAATGGGGAGACGGGCTCATTGTGATGCTTGGAACGGAGTGGTATCAAACACACGACCTCGACACGCTGCCACGGTCGAAACACGTCTGAACACACTACAGCACGGCAGAAAGGATGGAGGAGAAGAAGAAGGAGAAGAAGAAGAGATTGAGGAGAGGAAAGAGAGAGAGAGAGAGAGAGAGAGAGAGAGAAGGAGGGAGATGACTGGGCAGATGTCTGAGAGTGGGAATGAAAATTAAAACATAGGGTGAAGGCGACAATAATAAATAAATGATTATTGTGTCATAAATAAGTTATTTACTGTGGTTAGATATCATACATAAGAGTAGGATATAAATAGATGCTGTGTGTGTGTGTGTGTGTGTGTGTGTGTGTGTGTGTGTGTGTGTGTGTGTGTGTGTGTGTAGGGTTATTCATGAGTGACCAGGAGAAATATTCAAAATATGACTGAGGAGACAGGACCTGGAGTAATATATTTTAAATAAATAAAATGATTTAATTAATAAAGTGGAGGAGGAGGAGGAGGAGCTTTTTTCCAGCTTAAATGAGCT
>NC_139663.1:14790116-14792616 GCF_951799395.1 Argentina silus
TTCGATCCTGATCACTGCAGTGCACTATGTACGTTTGTCCTTGCACATTTTCCTCTCCTCTTCTCCCTCCCTCCCTCCCTCCCTCCCTCCCTTCCTCCCTCTGTCTCTCTGTGCCCTCTCTTCGTACTCCATGAACTCTACCTCCTCTACTGTACATCCCTTGTTGCTTTCTCACACTTCACCCCTCCCCTTCCCCCTCTTCATCCTCTGTCTGTCTGTCTGTCTGTCTCCCTTTTCATCCTCTCTCTCTCTCTGTCTCTCTCTCTCTTTCTCTCTTTCTACCTTTCCTATCTGTCTCTCTCTCCTTCTCTCTATCTTCATCCTCTATCCCTGTCTGTCTCTCTCTCTCTTTCATCCTCTCATCCTGTCTCCCTCTCTCTCTCTCTCTCTCTCTCTCTCTCTCTCTCTCTCTCTCTCTCTCTCCCCCTCTCTCTCTTCAGATAACTTGTTCTATTAGCTGTGTTGATAGACAGCTCTTCTTACTCTCACTGAGCTAAAACCGCCTATTCAGAGTAACTGGAATCGTGGTGGGCACGCACACAGACACACACACACACACACACACACACACACACACACACACACACAGACAGACACACAGACACACACACACACAGACACACACACACACACACACACACACTGCAAAAAAAGGCACATTCACTGCAGATAAACAAACGCGAACACACACACACACACACTCGCACACACACACACACACACACACAGCTCAGAGTGTGTGTGTTTGTAAAGCACCACTCAGCAGCAGTGTCCTTCCAAGACAGCCTTAAATCATCCCCATCATTAAATACAACAGACTGTGTGTGTGCGTGTGTGCGCGTGTGCGTGTGTGTGTGCGTGTGTGTGTGCGTGTGTGCGTGTGTGAGGGGGGGGGGGGCAGGCCATCAAAGAGAGTGGCTCCACCAGATTCACTTGCTGGCAAATGTACCCACGCCTCACAGAGCAAGTGTGTGTGTGTGTGTGTGTGTGTGTGTGTGTGTGTGAGAGAGAGACAGAGGGAGAGAGAGAGAGAGAGAAAGAGAGAGAGAAAGAGAGGGGGAGGAGAGAGAGAAAAAGAGAGGAGATGGGGACACGATTGTAATGCAGAACTCTCTCTCTGTTTCACTCTCTCTCCCTCTCCCTCTCCCTCTCTCTCCTTCCCCCTCTCTCTCCTTCTCCCTCTCTCTCCTTCTCCCTCTCTCCTTCCCCTTCTCCCTCTCTCTCCTTCTCCCTCTCTCCTTCTCTCTCTCTCTCCGTCTCCCTCTCTCTCCTTCTCCCTCACTCTCTCTCCCTCTCTCTCCTTCTCCCTCACTCTCTCTCCCTCTCTCTCCTTCGCCCTCTCTCTCCGTCTCCCTCTCTCTCCTTCTCCCTCTCTCTCCTTCTCCTTCTCCCTCTCTCTCCTTCTCCCTCTCTCTCTCCTCTTCATTCGACACGTGCAGCCTCTCCTCCCTGAGGTGCTTTGATGCCGTTAAGCCAAGGATCGTCACTCCATCTCTGCTCTTTCTTTCCTCTCTGAAATGATCCCTCTTTCACTCTGCCCCTTGCCTCCTCCACCTCCTCTTCCTTCTCCTTCTCCCCCCGCCTCTCCCTGCTCAGGCTCTCCCTCCCTTCCTCCTTCCGCTTCACTCTCATCCCCCGTCTCTCGTTTTCTCGTTCCCTCGTTTTCTCTTTCTCTCTCTCTCTCTTTCTCTCTCTCTCGTTCTTTCTCTCTCTCCTTCTCTCTCTCTCTCTCCCCTATATGGTGAGCTGCAGCATTACCGTCATCATCATTTCATGAGTCCCCCTCCTCTCACACACACCTCTCTGCAGTACGCAGGCGCGCACACACACACACACACACACACACACACACACATGCATACACACACACGCATATTCAAGCGCACACACACACACACACACACACACACACACAGATGCATATTCAAGCACACACACCGCGCATGCACACACACACACACACACACACACACACACACACACACATACACAAACACAGACATACTCACACCAACAATCAATCCGTTTTTGCCTGGAATGCGCCATGAGGGATTTAAACACCGCAAACACACTGAGAGGTTTACTGAAATGTTATCAACGCGCTGCATGCAGAGTGACAGAGAGGTTTATTGTGTGTATGCATGCGTGTGTGTGTGTGTGTGTGTGTGTGTGTGTGTGTGTGTGTGTGTGTGTGTGTGTGTGTGTGTACTTGTGTGTGTGTGAGTGTGTGTGTGTGTGTGTGTGTGTGTGTGTGTCTCTGTGTGTGTGTGTGTGTGTGTGTGTGTGTGTGTGTCTGTGTGTGTGTGTGTGTGTCTGTGTGTGTGTGTGTGTGTGTGTGTGTGTGTGTGTGTGTGTGTGTGTGTGTGTGTGTGTGTGTGTGTGTGTGTGTGTCTGCAGAGTCTGCAATAATGCCCTGTTTTAAAGACAGGATATACAGTAAACAGGATTCTGTGCATTGCTTTTAGTATTTAGTATAGACTATCTCCCTCTTCCCCGTCTC
>NC_139663.1:14797616-14810116 GCF_951799395.1 Argentina silus
CCGCCTGCCCTGCCTGCCTAGTCTACCTGCCCTGCCTGCCTAGTCTACCTGCCCTGCCTGCCTAGTCTACCTGCCCTGCCTGCCCAACCTGCCCTACATGCCCCCGCCTGCTCTGCCTGCCTGCCTGCCTGCCTGCCTGCCCTACCTGCCTTGCCATTCCACCCTGCTTTTCCCGTTCCCTGCTATTTCCTCATTAAAAACCTTATTATTTTATATTTGTGTCCTGACTCTGTGTTCTGCGCTGCAGTTCATTAGCTCTGACCTTAACAGATAGGGAGGAGGGATAGGCCTATACAACGTGATGTAACGTAAGCACCTGGACGTATCAAATGAATAATGATCGGGCTGTAGACAGTAACAGCTGAGTCGAGCACATCAACACACACATCAACACTTCGCGACACTTGTCTGGTCCACTGCGACTGAATAGGATGCTGCCAAAGCACTATCACCGCAAACAGCAAAAACAGCAACAATAAACTCCCATACAAGCCACTTCAGCACCGAACAGCTCCGATACACCCCCGCACGCCATTTCTGCACCGGACAGCTCTGCCACACCCCCGCACGCCGGTTCTGCACCGAACAGCTCCGCTACACCCCCGCACGCCGGTTCTGCACCGGACAGCTCCGATCGACCCCTACACGCCGCATCAGCACCATAGACAGCGCCAAAAACACTGCAAGCCGCTTCAGCACTGAATAGGTCCACAATCTTAGGAGTCCCACCAACTCTCGCCTTCAACAGACGGACCACGACTACAGTGAATGATTCTCTGTATCTAATTTACCCAAAACCAACAACGATTCGAACAAAGCAAAGTTTAAGAATTTGCTAAATATGGTGACGTTTAGCCTACGTTTGCCTTTAGCCGCAAGAACCGTTATTAAGCTAATAGCCAAGGAATGTGAGTACAGCGTAATTATCATGACTCACTTGAGTTGTTTTTAATAGTTGGACCTGTATTTCCACGAAGTCGTTTAAACACTTGCTCACCCATAGCAAATGGGAGTGTGTCCGCATGAATAACCGTTGTGCCGAGGGTTGTTGTCGGTAGACTAAAGGGCAACAACAACATACGGCGTCGGGGTCAGAGAGCGGTGTAGGTAAGCCGGGGGGGGGACCGGGCAATGACCGTGTCCTCAACAGCGAGGCGCGAGGACAAAGAGAATCACATAGAGGTTAAACGTGAGGTTGGGTATAGATAGGTTTTTTTTTTCTGACATGTCATCAAATGTTGTCCACTCCCTCTCTGATGTATCCCTGTGTATGGAGAAACCCCTGTCGCAGCATATTCGCGTCTGAAGTGTCGCCTATGGCGTAATTGGAACACAAGAGAAGCGGTGGATAGGGGACCTTCGTTAAGACTGCAAGGTGGACGGGGCTTAATGTGATACCTTGCTACCGTGCGTAGTAGACTTACTAAGCAATAAATAACACGCACACACACACACACACACACACACACACACACACACACACACACACACACATACACACACATACACACACACACACACACACACACACAGAACATGATCAAACAGCGCAGGCGCAGCCAATGAAAGGAGGTCAAAAAAAAAAAAAAAAATTAAAACATTCTGTATGAGTAAAAAAAAAGACGATAAGTCAGCTATTTTTTTTCTGTCTGATCAGTAGTGCCATCTCAGTGTTATCTGTAGCACCGGGGATCCTGCATTACTCCCTTGTAATTGTGTGTGTGTGTGTGTGTGTGTGTGTGTGTGTGTGTGTGTGTGTGTGTGTGTGTGTGTATGTGTGTGTGTGTGTCCTCCAGGATTTCGAAAGCCAACACACCCCGCTGCGTAAAAGGGGGGGCTTCGCCGACAAAGGAGCACCATTCGGTGAAGACAAGCACGTGAATGGGCCGACGGGAGACGTATGGACTAATCGATAAACGGATCCGCACATCCGAGTTTGCAAGGCTAAGCACAAAAAAGAGAGAAAGAGTGGGAAAAGCGACCCCATCCAATAGTTTTAGTGCTTTTATTCTCGATCGAAGTCTTAAAAGGGCTAGCACAACATCCCCCAAGCTCTCTTCTCCTCCTCCTCCTCCTCCCCCTCTCCCTCTTTCTCTCCTTTTAGACGGCTGCTCCGCGTGCTGCGCTGCAGCAGAAATCGGCGCGCAGTCAGCTACTATCGGAACCGCAGTGCTACGCTATAGCACAACGAAAGAGAGAGAGAGAGAGAGGGAGGGAGGGAGGGAGAACGGGAGAAAGAAGGGAGGGAGGGAGGGAAAAAAGAGGGGGGCTCAAAAGCGATAATAAGCAATCCAGCGCGCACCCCTGCATGCCTGATAATAAAACAGCTCGCGTGTCACCGAGGATGAAGAGCTGAGGGATACACTGGCGGCGCAGTAGAAGCGATGACGACATTTACCCGCCGCGCGAGGAGCAGAACGCTTCTCGAGCCGAGATGCTGTTTTTCAAAATCAAACTGATTCAGGGCCCGTTCCGTCAATTATATAATCAATGGAATGGGAGGAGAGTCGGGTTCTTTTTCTCTCTTCGCCCATAAGTATTGGCCATAGCTCAGGAGCTGTCTGTGAACATCTCTTCACATATTACAATGGCAAAATGTGTCTCTCTTGATAAACAATCGCTATTCTATTGTATTATTCCATTCTATTCTGTCTTATTCTGGTCCTCTGTGGTTTAGTTAGTAGAGCATGGCGCTAACAACGCTTAGGTTGTGGGTTTGATTCCTGCTGGGACCATATATACTGAAATGTATGCACTCACTGCAATGTAAGTCACTTTGGTTAAAAGTGTCAGCTAAATGGCATATTTTATTCTAATCTATGTCTGGGAAGTCACAGATCTTGAAACTAGAAACACCTACAACCAGCTTAAAGGAACCCTGCACACAGTATCAGAGCACTTTTGCCCTCACTTTTGCCCTCCAAACACCTATGGCAGCCAATCAATCAACCTAACCTGCTGAACTCCACTTAAAACCTGCATTGTCCCTTTATCTCCCCTACTTCATTACCCCCTGGTTGCCATGAAACAGTTGACAGCATTTTCAATTTCATCCTTCTGTCTATATATCTACACACAGGATCCTGTTTACTGTATATCCAGTCTTTAAAACAGGGCATTATTGCAGACTCTGCAGACACACACACACACACACACACACACACACACACACACACACACACACACACACACACACACACACACACACACACACACACACACATATATATGTACACACACACACACACACACACACACACACACACACACACACACACATATATATATATATATATAGCCAGACAAGCGGACTGACTACCAACTTGAACCACACTGTGCTTGCTTGAATATTTATTTCTTACATCGTCCTTTCCATACTCTGGAGGGCTGGCCTACAGCCTATGTTTATGTGTAGATAGCCTGGGGCCTACAAGTATGCTGCTGATGTGTATGAGTGGTTTTAATGTTTACGTTTTCCATCTCCGGGTTAAACCAGAGACCAGGCAACCAGCAACCTGTTCAATAAGCTGTCTTGATGTGCCCGAGTCAACAAAAAAAACGCTTTCACACACAATAATCCAGGTCACGGAGAGTCTTTGTCTCCGTAAATGGATATGGATCTCACAATTAGGCATGGGGTGGGAGAGAGAGAGAGAGAGAGAGAGAGAGAGAGAGAGAGAGAGAGAGAGAGAGAGAGAGAAAGACAGATAGAGAGACAGACACAGAGAGAGAGAGAGAGAGAGAGAGAGAGAGAGAGTGATGGAGAAAGACAGAGAGAGAGAGAGATAGACAGAGAGAGAGAGAGAGAGAGAGAGAGAGAGATAGACAGAGAGAGAGAGAGAGAGAGAGAGAGAGAGAGAGAGAGAGAGAGAGAGAGACAGATGGAGATAGACAGAGAGAGAGAGAGAGAGAGGTTGTGGATGGTAAGACATGACCAACTGCCAGTCTAGAGGAGCAGCAGGGAGGTTTAAACAGCACTATGCTGTGTAGAAACCACTGAGCACACAGCGCCCTCTACAGGTCTTCTGTGGCTCAGCTGTTAGCGCATGGTGCTGGAGTGCAGTAGCAACGCCAAGGTTGTGGGTTCGATACCCGCTGGGACCATATACAGTATGCTGGCTACTAAAAATGTAGGCACTCACTGTGCTCTAAGTCCATTTGGATAAAAGCATCAGCACAATGAAGTATATTATATTATTATTATATTATCTACAGAGTGGTCCTAATCGTATTAGTACAGTGCACTTGACTCTGAAGTGTGTGGTGTCCGGTTCAAGTCCCCTTTCGGTCTAACCCACCAATTCATTACGTTATATGGTCTGGCACTATTACTCCCTCACCACATAGCAGAGAAGGTAATTGACTTGAGTCTGTTGCAGTAAACCACGACATCTCTCTAACCTTGCTACACTCTACCAGGGGAGGCTGGTGGAGGTAGAAATCGGAGGACAGTCTCATTGGAGTGCATGGAACAGAATGAGGAATGGTATCGGATACGCAAGCCTGTCCTCCGATTTTTTTCTACCTCCACCGTGTGTGTTTGACACCGTTCTTCATTCCGTTTCATGCAATTACAATGAGCCTGTCCTCCAATTTCTACCTCCACCAGCCTCCCCTGTAAACTAGACCTACCACCCTGCAGCATCTGGTCTCATGGAGGCAGTCTCTCAGCTCTGCTCTGGTATAGAAGTTAGTTCCCCATCTGTACAGATCTAGGATCAGTTATATGCCACCTTCCCTTCAACACAACCTCAGATTTTAGTGGTGGGAAAGACAGACTGACCTTAGATCACTTTATAGGGGTTTCTTCATCCTACTCTTCTCAGAATAATGTAAATTTATCAATAAAGTAATCTTCTGTTTTCTTCCAGGCCATAAATCCACTCTGGCAAGTCGATATGATGTGTGTTTAAAATCTGTGGCATATTTTCAAGGTCTAGCCGATAAGAATTGTTGCCAGTGTTGTTGCCACCACAGAACATTGCTTAAAAAAAGTGTGTGTGTGTGTGTGCGCGTGTGTGTGTGTGTGTGTGTGTGTGTGTGTGTGTGTGTGTGTCCTCCAGGATTTTGAAAGCCAGCACACCCCGCTGCGTAAAAGGGGGGGCTTCGCCGACAAAGGCACGCCGGCAAAGGCACGCCGACAGGCACGTGAATGTGTGTGTGTGTGTGTGTGTGTGTGTGTGTGTGTGTGTGTGTGTGTGAGATGTGAAGGTGTTTATTTGTGTTTGGGTGCGTGCAGGTGTAAGGCACCAGTCAGCCATTGTAACAGGCTACAGGCCTATACACATTAAATAGAACCATATCAACAGTCAGCACATACAGTAGCCTGTATTTCCTGACTGAGAATGTGTGTGTACAGGTCTCAACCACATGCTTGTATAGATCATTTAGCACAGGTGTAGGCACCTGCAATACAGATGTTTGTTATGCCTACAACTATTCAACTAGACTAGGTTGTATTCCAATGAGAGAAAACGTGTCTTTTATATGATAGACAGGCCACCATAGATAGAACATGGAGCACCCTACCGCACCTGACAACAACAATAGGCCGCTAGTCTACACGTCACGGTGGATGAATGGATGTCTATGGAAAGGGAATAACGAAGAGCTGGGGTCTCACATACCTAAGGGCGACAAGTGACGTATATGCGGCTGCCGCATGGTTCGCATGCCAACTGCTCTATATCATTAAAAGCACAGTGAGATGCGGTGCGGTGCGGTGCGGTGGAGGACAGCGGAGGCCCAGACGACTGACTGACCAATCAATAGAATTAGCCAGGCATTCAGTCAAGACCGCGTGAGAGAGGACCTTCACCCGGATAGGTTAAGAGAGAGAGACTGCGCGAGACGGAGGGGTTGATTGGCGGGAAGGACAGGGCAGGTGAAATGATGCTCGCGACAAGGTAATAATCAAACGGCCGGAGTAAAACGTAGTGAAACTTTTTTGTTTTTCAAACCAAAAGCGAATGTGTTACTGTAACGTGGGTGTAAACGTGACGGACAATTAGAACCACTAATCACTTCTTTTTTTATTTTTTTTATCTGGTGGTGCGCAAAACGTTTAAGGAACTGTAGCCGGTAAGCAGAGAGAGCACAGGCTGTGAAGAGAGGATGGGAGAGTACGATGGAGAGAAAGAGAGAGAGAGAGAGAGAGAGAGAGAGAGAGAGAGTGAGAGCGAAAGGAAAGGAGACAGAGAGATGCGCACCGAGGGGACGGGGGAGGGGACCGGGAGACAAGCGAGCGAGAGGAAAGATAATGCGCTAATAGAGACTGAGTGATACGCGCGCGTTGACAACGACTCTGGAGCGAGAGGTCCACAAAGAATGACAGAGGAAAAAACGACGATTTAATCAAGCGTGGGAAAGAAAGAGGGGAGGGGGGGTGATGGAGGGGGGGGGGGTTGAGGGTGAGGGGGGGTTGGAAGAGGATGGGTATGCAGTAGACGCAGCGTTAGCAGGGAAATAATGCGTAAAAATGGAGAGGGTGAGAGAAAGAGGGAACGCGGAGGAGAGAAGCAGGCTTCTAGGACAGGGAAAGCGACTGACTGTGTCTAAGAGAGTAGAGGCGCAGGGGACAAGGGACAACTTTGACAAAGATGTCAGCGATCAAATAAAATAAAATAAAATAGCTTAAACGGTTAACAAAATTGTAACCTGACATCATCCAAGAGCCACATACCAACAAACAGAATCACTTATAAGCAACCCAGCAGTCTTTTTGAGTTAGCTGCTTTTGGAAACGATACACAGACTCATTCGTCCCGGCTATAAAAGCCCCAGCATATTATCTGAAGGAGAAACGAGGACCGCATTCCAATACATCTTCATCGCACTAACTTTGACTGGGCAGGTAGCCCAACTATTTCTGAAACAGGACAGTGCCTGCATGTCTATAATGAAGTGAAGAGACACTAATAGCCTACAACACGGTATCATCACACATCAGTGGACTCACCCGGGCATATTTGGAAGAGTAGGGGTCCTCAAAAAGCGCCCACATCTTGGGTTGCCACACTTTCCACCACCCGGCCTTGCGGTTCTCCTCCTGCAGACATAACCGCTTCAGGTCCCCGTCGGTGAGCGCCGGGTCGTCCTCCGGAAGGTCTGGTTCGGGGGTTTCAAAGCTGTCCAGCGCCTCCTCGGCGTCCCTGTGTTGCCGGTAGTTCATCCAGCAGCATGCCTCCACGTCCGTCTCGTCGATGCCCCAGAAAGCGAGCTCCTCTTCGAACAGCGGACCGCACACGTCGTTGGGACAGTGGAGCTTACCGGTCCGGTAGTAGTTGAGGATGAAGGCGAAGGTGGCCGGGTGGCGGTCGAAGAAGAACTCGTCGGAATTGGGATTGTAGTCAAAGTTGCTAAAAGCGTCCGGTTCGGTGAGCCACGATAAACGGGTGCCGGGGAGCGTTTTGAGGGTGCTCCGGTAGGTCTCGTGTCGAACCCCACCGCAGTTTATCACGATTTTCTCGCTTTCTGACGCACAAGTCATGTCTGCGCTGTAACATACTTTGCTGGACGACTTGTTCCCACCACTGCGTCCTTTGAACGAGGAGACACACACCGAACTGAGCATAGAGAGACGGGGGGAGGGAGAGGAGGAGAGAGAGAACGCAGAGGGGCGGGGGGGAGGAGGAGTCTGTGGAGAGAGAGAGAGAGAGAGAGAGAGAGAGAGAGAGAGAGAGAGAGATTTAGTTTTAAAGGATGGAGTATGGTTTTGATTTTTTTAACACAGAGAACAACACTGATTTTCGAACATGTGCATTGATGTAGAGCACCCCCCCCCCAAACACACACACACACCCTCACCCCCCTAAATAGTGAACAAGTTACTATGCTAAAAACATCAAACAGTACCAGTAAATATTGTAGGCTTAAAACGTGTCTTGCTGTATTGACTGCAGTGAAGGTGTGTGCTTTATCACAGATCTGATTTTAAGGTCTGAGTGACCTATCCCTTTAACATAATAACTCAATATACTTAGAGAGTATGAGATACTCAAGAGTGTGTGCTGTGATGTGAATCAAAGGGATAGGTGGCAGTCATCTTACTGATAGGACCGATTGAAGGGTGATTAATACAGTAAGTCAGCAGTGGACAAGGTACACACACACACACACACACACACACACACTGACACACGCATGCATGCACACACATACGTACACACACACACACACACACACACATACACACACGCATGCACATACGTACACACACACACACACACACACATGCACGCACATACGTACACACACACATGCACGCACATACGTACACACACACACACGCAGGCACACACACACACACACACACACACACACACACACACACACACACACACACACACACACACACACACACAGGGCATATGAATGGGGTATTACATAACAAATGGGTCTCCCCTTCTCCCCCTTTCCTTAATCTCTCCCTTCTGTTCCCTCTTTCTCTCTACCTTTCTCTCTATCTCTCTCTTTCTCTCCCCCGCCCCCCCCCCCCCCCCCCCGCCCTCTCTCCTGCACGGCCCCACTCTCCTGCCGTCCTCCTGTCTTTCGCTGTCTTTCAATTCACTAAAACACTTTCTTCAATTAGACCAGAGCAAAGATGAATATGACAGAGTGTTTCACGCCCACATCCCTCCTCCCTCCTCCCTCCTCCCTCCACTCTCTCTCTCTCTCTCTCTCCAAGCGTCAGCCTATCCAATGGGAGAGAGGGAAGGGTAGAGTGGGAGAGAGAGAGAGAGACAGAGAGAGAGTGAGGGGAGAGGAAAGCTAGAGGCAGAACGATTATTTGCTGAGCTCTACAAAATGGGGAGAAAAGACTGCAGACCATTAGTGCACCCTGTTCTCTCTCTCTCTCTCTCTCTCTCTCTCTCTCTCGCTCTCCTTCTCCCACTCCCTCTCTCCTGTTCTCTCCCTCTTTCACTCTCCTTCCCCAGTCCCCCTCTCTCTTTTCATCTCCCCTCCCTCTACCCCCCCTCTCTGTATCACCTCTCTCTGCACCCCCCCCCCTCCCTCTCCCTCTCTGAGAACAGAGCTAATGTGCCATGTAGTCCATTCAGTACAGTCTGCAACTACTGTATTAACCCCTCCTACATCAGAGGGATGTCCATACACTATTAGCTTAGCTATGTATATTCTCCATACACTAGCTTAGCTTAATGTGTATGTATATTCCCATACACTAGCTTAGCTTAATGTGTATGTATATTCCCCTACACTAGCTTATCTTGTATGTATATTCTCCATACTCTAGCTTAGCTTAGCTTGTATGTATATTTTTCATAAATTAGCTTATATTTTATGTATATTCTCCATACACTAGTTTAGCTTAACGTGTATGTATATTCCCATACATTATCTTAGCTTAGCTTGTATGGCTATTCTCCAATACACCTCCGTGTTTTACCACAATGTATGTAGCAGAAGTACACCCGCACACAGCAACACAGCGTGTTCATCTCCATAACCTAAAGTGGCCTCCTTCCTTCGTCACCTCATCTCCTCATCTCCTTTCCTTCATCTGTGTTGACATAACGGACCTGGACAATAAAATGCAAAGAATGCGTATTCCGGGAAGTCATCCGCCACGCTGCTCTCTATGTAGCCTGTGTGTTCAGATGGGTGAGGGATGGAAGGGAGGACGCCATGCTAGACGATGCGCCCCATGTCTGTATACTGCCCTATCATCCTATTATATGCCAGTGAAGCGGGCAGGTGCTGGGGTTTCTTTTGTGAGTGAGTGTGTGTGTGTGTGTGTGTGTGTGTGTGTGTGTGTGTGTGTGTGTGTGTATGTGCGTATGTATGTGTGTGTGTGTGTATGTGCCTGTGTGTGTTTGTGTGCGTGTGCGTGTGTGTGTATATCTGTGTGTGTATGTGCCTGGAAGTGTTTGTGTGTGTGCATGTGTATGTGTGTGTGTGTGTGTGTGTGTGTGTGTGTGTGTTGTGCCCTTTCCCTGTCATTGCAGTGTTTAGAGAGAGGTGCATGTAGTGCCCTTGTACTGTACATTTAGAGGGATGTATCCCAATCGACTACTCTGGCCTCCTCTCCTTGCCTTCTCTCCTTTCCTCCTCTCCTTGCCTCCTTTCCTTAGTCTGCGTTAATCAGAATAACAAAGTACAGAAGTGACGCTTTCAGATCAGAACATATTACTTGGAGAAAGCCACTTTGAGGTGCAGCTTTAAGTCATTAGAAGTAGCCTACCTATTAGTAAGGCTTGCTATGGCTATAATGTAGCTTGATGCATCACTAAACTACGGCTGCAAAACGTTAGTTTATCTGCATAGAGAGACTAGGACAGACAGAAATGGAGGAGTGGAAAATGTTTAAAGGGTTAATAAATGTGCGGACGCACACACACACACACACACACGCACACACACACACACACACACAGACACACACACACACACACACAAAACTGCACTGCAAGGGGACAGGGACCATGCAGGAAAGTGAATGGTCTTTTGCTGCAGTGAAAACAACAATGATACTGCCTCTCTCTCTCTCTCTCTTTCTCCTCATCTACCCTCTCTCTTCTCTCTCTCTCTCCACCTCTCTCTCTTTCTCTCTCTCTCTCTCTAGTTCTCAATGGCCCCTCGTCACCCAATCGCCACATTCTGTCCTTTACCTTCTCAAAGTGATATATCTACTTGAGCTCTTCCCCCTCTCTCTCCCTCTATTTCCATCGCCTCTGTCACTCCTGTTCCGCATAAAAGAATCCGATTTCAGGGGCGGGAGAACCTCTCTTTCCCTTTCTCTGCTTTCTTTTGTCCTCTCTCTCTCCTTCACTTTTAGCATTCTCCCTCTCTTTTTCAGTCCTTACCTGTCCCACCTCACTATAAATTCCTGCCTCTCACTGTCTTCTCCCCCTTTCTCTCTCTCTCTCTCTCTCTCTCTCTCTCTCTCTCTGTCTCTCTCTCTCTCTCTGTGTATTCCTTCTTCCCCTCTCTCCATCCCCACAACTCTACCTCACTTTCTATCTATCTATCTATCTATCTATCTATCTATCTATCTATCTATCTATCTATCTATCTATCTATCTATCTATCTATCTATCTATCTATCTATCTATCTCCTCATCTACCCTTTCCTCTCATCTCTGTCCTTCCTCTCTCTCTCTCTCTCTCTCTCTCTCTCTCTCTCTCATGCCCTCTGTTCTTGGGCATTCACTCTGCTACTTTGCTGGCGGTGCTGTTTGAAAAACCACTCTCCCTCCCTCCCCTTCTCCTCACCTCTTCCCCCCCCCTTTCTCTCTCTCTCTCTCTCTCTCTCTCTCTCTCTCTCTCTCTCTCTCCCTGAGTTGAAAGTCTCTCCCCCTCTTCTCCAGATGTCCTCTGTGCTGCTACCTCATGCTATCGTTTCATTACGTCCAGGCAAACTGCCACGGACCGGACCACAGTCCCTGAGAGGCAGGATGGAGGGAATCACAGAGAAGAGGAAAGAGAGAGAGGGAGGGAGGGAGGAAAGGAAGGAGGGAGGGGGCAGACGAGAGGGGACCAATAAACACACAGCTACACAAGGTGAGTTTAGCAGATCCAGAGGGGTGAGTGAGTGTGTGTATGTGGGGGCGGTAGGAGGGAAGAGGGGAGGGGAGGGGAGGGGAGGGGAAGGGGGGGGCAGGAGGGTTGTGAACAGGCTGGGATGGGAGTTACAGATGGGTGGGCAAGACTTCAGAACCAGGGGAGGCTGGTGGAGGTAGAAATCGGAGGACGGGCTCATTGTAATGCATGGAATGGAATGAGGATGTATGATGTATGATACCATTCCTTATTCCGTTCCATTCAGTGCAATGAGCCCGTCCTCCGATTGCTACCTCCACCAGCCCCCCCTGTTCGCAACATGTGTGTGAAGAACAAAACGAAATGGAGAAATTATTTTAAAAGATTAAGTTGTGAATACATAATGCTGCTACTGTCCTGAGTTATTATGAATATCTATAAGAGTTGAATTGGAGAAGGGCATAGAAACATGCAGCGAATTGACTGCGATTTTTTTTTTTTACTATACTGCGCCGGTCCAGAATGCATAGGCGCACTTCTGTAGGTTTCAGCACCATGGACAGCGTGCGAATTCCCTCTCGTCATTAAAAACAAAAATCTTCGGTTAAACCTTCGGCTATTTCCGGAGAGCGCCGGAGATTCAGCAGGGAAAAGTAGAGGGAGTGAAAAGGAGCCGGAGGGCAGGATAAGTTTTCCTGTCGTTTATGCAGGAGGGTTTTGTTTTATGATGGACAATATTGCATGTGCTTAGAGTGTGTCTGTTGTTAAGGAACATCCAACCAAAACTGGAATAGAATACCGTAAATAATAATAATAATAATAATAATAATAATATGAGACATTTGAAATCGTACACGGCTAATGGCGAATTAAGGAGATGCCACGGGGTCGTAGCGTCTATGTCTGTATTTTTTAAACCTCGTTTTGGGTCCGGATGGTTAATGTATAGTTCGTACAAATATAATCTATAATTCAATCACTGTTTTACCTCATTCAGCCAC
>NC_139663.1:14815116-14872616 GCF_951799395.1 Argentina silus
ACACACACACACACACACACACACACACACACACACACTCAGACAGACAGACAGACAGACAGACAGACAGACAGACAGACAGACAGACACACACACACACACACACACACACACACACACACACACACACACACACACACACAGAGAGAGAGAGATAGACAGATAGACAGACACAGGACATTTGAATAGATAGTCTACTGGTTGAGGACTGTTTTGAACGTGTAAGTGTAGTACATTGTAGTACATTGTCCCATAGTAAACAACGGTGGAACACGACATAAAATCACGTTGTGCTCACGTTCACGACACCGGTACACAGAACAGACCACTGCACAAACCACGCACGGACACTTACACAACACCTACCGGAGTACTTACTCGCTTTGGGTCGGGCTCGGTTCGTGTGTGTGCTCCGTGTGTGTGTATTCAAACACACACACATTAACACACATACGAAAATGCTGCCTTCGCGTGAGACTGGAGGGGCGTTTTTCTCCACTTTTCTTTCCTGCGGCACTCACGTTTTGGTCACCTGGTTTGGCCTAATTAGTCTCCCTTATTATGAAGCTACAACTGTTAATTATTCCTCAGATTCCCGGCGTTATTGATCCCAGATTCGACTAAAATCTCCTGATTCTCGAATGGCTACAGTCGCATGTAGTCATACCGTAACGAACATTATTTTTTCTGTCAGATAAGCTACTCTTTTTCCCACGCTTTTGCACCTATAACTTATCCAAAGTCGTGCCAGCGGTCAAATGCGTCTTTATCGCTGATGTTCTACTAAGCTGTTGAATTTATATGCACGCTTTAGGCTACTGTGGGCCGATAATGTAATATCTATTTCCAAAAAAAAAATCTATTTCAAAATTACCCTACCAACAGCGTCAAAATCAACCGGGCGGAACGGCTGCACACACGTACGTTTCAGACTAAATATCCCTCTCGCAGCATCCCCTCGTCCTTCTCCTCCTCCTTCGCCGGTAGTCCAACGGCAGTAAACGTCAACTGTCACACATTTAGCTTCTATGCAAACACACACGCCGACCAAATTCACAACACAAACACGGAATTGTTTCTGATCAACTGTTGGCGCTACGCTTTAATCCCCCGTTTGAATCTCTTAACGTTAGCTGTGGTTCATTTGGATGTCTAAATCAACCTATCGAGTAGATTAACCCCATCGGCCAAGTATCGGTGTGTCTCTCTCTCCTTCCCTCCCCTTTGCTCTTTGAAGGGATGAGACTGCGTTGCGGTCCCCGGTAGCTTCCCCCCCCCCGCCTCCCGACCCCACCCCACTCCTCCCAGTGACATATTTAGCCACCTAGGACGTCATCATTCGGTAACCATCATATATTCCACACATTTGATACGGCAACCCACGGCAAGCGCCCGGTAAGTGGGGCATAATTGAAGACTTAATTCTGCATCAATCGGTTTGTCATAATCAGCTTTCTCGTGAGAATTCATTCACTCATCCGTTCCTTTACTCATTCATATTTAGCTCAGTGTGTTCCCGCTATACTCTCCGCCCCGCCCCGCTGAAAACTGTCGAGGCGGGAAACCCAATGAGTCACTTGCATAGGGTGCGTTCAGTTGTTGAAACGTTTTTGCAACGTCTCACACGGGCTACAGGCTACTGAAGGACACGTACGTTCTCTCACGTGCACAACGTTCTTCAACTTCATGTACTTCCTCTAAGGGCATACTGCTCAGGGGTGATCGTGGAGTTTGAGTTGTGTTGACATGTGCCAATCAAAAGATTGAAATTCATTGGTGTTGGTGTAAGAGTATTGCCAGTGTGTGTGTGTGTGTGTGTGTGTGTGTGTGTGTGTGTGTGTGTGTGTGTGTGTGTCATCATACCACTGTTAAAAGATGACTCTGTAATATAAACCTTGTAAATCCCTTCTCTCTCTCCCTCTCCCTCCCTCCCCCCCCTCTCCCTCCCTCCCACCCTCGCTCTCCCCAGGTCATTGTACTGTCTCGCTCTCTCACGTCCTACCTCTCTATCTCTCTCTCCGTCTGTCTGGCATGCTTCCGGAGGGAGAGAGAGAGGGGGGGGGGGTGAGAGAGCGTGGGAGCAGGTGGGCGGAAAAGAGGAAGGCAGAGAGGACGTAGGGACTCCAGTGGATTCCAAGGGTAATTCGTGAGATGATGCCAAAATAAACTCTACCCTACTCAGCATTCTCTCCCTCTCCCTCTCTCTCTCCCTCTCTCTCTCCCTCTCCCTCTCTTGTCTCTCTCTCTCCCTCTCTTGTCTCTCTCTCTCCCTCTCTCTCCTCCTCCCTCTCTCAGTCTTTGCTACTCTCCTGATAGGCACAATACTACAACAGCATCTACAGTGCCCACCATAAGTGCTGGAAAGAGGAAGTATTGGATTTACTTTACTGTTTGGATTTACTATGAGGTTAAAGTAGAGATTCTCAGCTTTAATTCAGTGTTTTCTTTTTTCAGATTGGGTTCACCATTTAGAAAGTACAGCTGTTATTAGACATACTCCCCCCATTTCAGGGCTATTTCCAAAAGTATTGGAAAAAATCATATAATGTCCAAAGAAAGTACTCATGTTTAGTACTTGGTCGACAATCCTTTGCATGCGATAACTGCATTAAGACTGTGACCCATTGACCCCACCAGACACTGGGTATATTCTCTGGTGATGCTCTGCCAGGCCTGTACTGCAGTCATCTTCAGTTGGTGTTTGTTTTTGAAGTTTTTTTGCCTAAGATCTTATGATCAGGAAATGAAATGCATGTTCAATTGCATTTAAATCTGAAGACTGACTTTTTGACCCTGGAAAGACACCAGGCTGGAGGAGGTAGAAATCGGAGGATGGGCTCATTATAATGCATGGAATGGAATAAGGAATGGTATCAAACACGTGTTTGATACCATTCCGATACCATTCCTCATTCCATCCATACATTACAATGAGCCCGTCCTCCGATTTCTACCTCCTTCAGCCTGGTGTATATGTACTACTGTAAAATATATTTGTCAGCTGTTGCATCTTCTCAATGTGTGAATGATCATTTATGATTATCTTTTAGAAAATAAACCCTGACCCAAGCCTGTCTCCTCTGTGACCCTCCACATATATAAATCACTCACACAGATCAATAATCAATAAATCAATAACTCCACTAGCGTCCTCTTGAAATACTGGTTCATTTTATTGGTGCTTTGATGAATACGCTTTATCAAAAGCTTTAGACAGACAAACAGACACATACACACACACACACACACACACACACACACACACACACACACACACACCTGCTGAAGCACCTGTAGTCTGCATGAACCGTGCTGACACACTGTTCTCTCGTGGCCGGGGCCTGATCAAGCTGATGAAAAAGAACACACACTGATGCATCAGCTGACAGGTTTAATACTCTGGTATCCCACTCATATTAATGTATACTATCACTCCCTTCAGATGGAAGGGTTTAGTAGTATGTATTCACCAGGGGAGGCTGGGGACTGGAGGCTGCTGAATGAGGAATGGTATTCCGAGGAATTCCGTTCCATGCATTACAATGAGCCCGTCCTCCGATTTCAACCTCCACCAGCCTCCCCTGGTACACAGCTAAAAGGACAGGTGACTCCTGTCACTCTCCTCTCATCCCTCTCTCCTCTCCTCTCCTCTCCTCTCCTCTCCTCTCCTCTCCTCTCCTCTCCTCTCCTCTCCTCTCCTCTGATTTCTACCTCCTCCAGCCTGGTGTATACATACTACTGTGAAATATATCTGTTAGCTTCTCAATGTGTACATGATCATTTATGATTATCTTTTAGAAAAGAAACCCTGACCCCATCCTCTGTGCCCCTCCTGATATATAAATCACTCACACAGATCAATAATCAATTAATCAATAACTCCAGTGCAGTCCTCTTCAAATACTGCTTCATTTTATTGGTGCTTTGATGAATATGCTTCATCCAGAAGGGTCATTGTCATTGTAGAAATAATTAGATGCCATTTGGTGCACACACTCTCTCTCCCTCTCTCTCTCTCTCTCTCTCACACACACACACACACACACACACACACACACACACACACACACACACACACACACACACACATTATTTTCCGTAGCTCAAAATCAAAACAAAGCCTCTCGTCACTCTTTCCCACCCCTCCCTCCCTCCCTCCCCCTCTCTCCCCCTTTTGTCTCAGACCAGCACAATCCTATTCCCTCCGTAGCTCTGGTTCTCTGTGCCATACATTTTGGGGACCTCCAGGACGTCCCTAATAAGCCCTCTCTTGGTTCCCCTTGTTCCAGCCCCAGCCCCAGCCCCAGCCCCAGCCCCAACGTTCCCCAGGTCAGAGAGGGGTCCAGAGGGGGCAGGGAGGGGTCCCGAGGGGGCTGGGTGGGGGGCGGGCATGGTGAAGCTGTCCCTGTACAGGCTCCTTCTCCCTCCGTGGGGGAGGGGCACAGGGGGGCGGGGCAGCCGGGGGGCGCAGGCCATGGTGGGAGGAGCCTTGTGGGGCGGCAGACGGCTGTGGGCGGAGTTCAACAGGCTGTGGTAGCAGGGCAGGGCTTCCAAACCAGAGGGAGGAGCTAACTCTGACCTGAGGAGAGGAAGAGAGGGAGAGAGAGAGAGAGAGAACGTGAGAGAGGGAGACAGAGAGAAAGAGAGAGACAGTGTAAACATGCACACACAGACACACACACACAACACACACACACACACACACACACACACACACACAGACAGACAGACAGACAGACACAGACACAGATACACACACACACACAAACACACACACACACACACACACACAGACACACACACACACACACACAACACACACACACACCTGCTGAAGCACCTGTAGTCTGCATGAGCCGTGCTGACACACTGTTCTCTCGTGGCCGGGGCCTGATCAAGCTGTCCATGAAGTGCCTGATGAAAAAGAACACACACTGATGCATCAGCTGACAGGTTTAATACTCTGGTATCCCACTCATATTAATGTATACTATCACTCCCTTCAGATGGAAGGGTTTAGTAGTATGTATTCACCAGGGGAGGCTGGAGGCTAGAGGAATGGTATTCCGAGGAATTCTGTTCCATGCATTACAATGAGCCCGTCCTCCGATTTCTACCTCCACCAGCCTCCCCTGGTATACAGCTAAAAGGACAGGTGACTCCTGTCACTCTCCTCTCATCCCTCTCTCCTCTCCTCTCCTCACCTCCCCTGTCTCCCCAACCCACCCCTCACCCCACCCCACCCCTCTCCCCTCCCCCCTCTCCCCACCCCTCTCCCCACCCCTCTCCCCTCCCCCCTCCCCCCTCCCCCCTCCCCCCTCCCCCCTCCTCTCACCAGTAGTGTGCTGTAGTCGTCCAGCAGGGGGCCCTGTGGAGCAGCCTGGCCTCTGTAGTGGTCTTGCTGCTCACTGATTGGAACAGAGACCATACGGACCGAACCACTGTCCCTTAGCTGAGGGGAGGGGTGGTGGGGAAGAGGGGCGGGGGACAATTAGGACATCTCTCATTGTCACCCCATGATCACCCCTAGATTCATATTTACCATCAAGGACAACATTTTAGTTGTCGTCTGTAACCACACATTTATCCCAACCAAAAAATATGTGAAATGCAACACATACACACACATACACCAGACAGACTCTCTCTCTCGCTCTTGCTCTCTCTCCCTCTCTCTCTCTTTCTCCCTCCCCTCTCTCCCTCCCCTCCCTCCCTCCCTCTCTCTCTCTCTCTCTCTCTCTCTCTCTCTCTCTCTCTCTCTCTCTCTCTCTCTCTCTCTCTCTCTCTCTCTCTCTCCCCCCCTCACCCGTTGGGCCAGCTCATTGAGGAAGTGTGTGTCCCAGTGGGGCGGGGCCCGTGAGTGCAGTGTGTTGGCCAGTGGGCCCCTGGGAAGTTTCCTGTCATGCTCCGAGCGTGAGGTGACAAGGTAGTGACTTGTGGTAGACACCAGGGGGCAGTGCTGGAGGAGAGGAGGGAGGGGTGCACCCTGGAACAGGAGAGAGAGATAGAGAGAGAGAGTGTGTTTAGTTTTTAACAAGTCCTACCTTAGAGAGATTTTTGGTTATTTGAATACTCTCACTCTGAACTGTGTGTGTGTGTGTGTGTGTGTGTGTGTGTGTGTGTGTGTGTGTGTGTGTGTGTGTGTGTGTGTGTGTGTGTGTGTGTGTGTGTGTGTGTGTGTGACACCATCACTAACTAAATTGTGATAAACTACAACAATCTTAGTTGTATTATTTGCTAAAATAAATGAATCCAAGAGCGATCCAATCTGATTGAATTAATTAGTTCTTAATTACAAATTCAACAGCAGTACAACAAACCTTGCGGATCTCCAAATAAAAAGGCAGGGGTTGCGCATACATGTGCCCGATTCCGGTGCTCGTCTGTCCGAGGTCTCGCCTCTGTCCCTCCCGCAAAGCCATTTCCCGGGAGAAATACTGATCAATTAATAAATGCCAATTGATGAACGGATATAAAGACGATTAACTGTGAAAGAAGAGAGACCTTCAACATTCTATATTCCGAAGTTCCAAATCCAGAACTTTATACCTTTGTTTTGGTGTCGCCATAGAGACAACAAGAAACCCGCTGGTGTGCGTATTCAGTCTGGCCAATCAGTGAGGGAGCTTTGTAGACGACACATTGGTGTAGGCCAATAATTGAATTAACGAAGTATTTAATACAGAATTCGTTTACCAAGTATTGCATTTTAATGTGGGATGTATTATACTTTTAGTAAACAATAAAAGATCCGAAGCACAGGACGCCAGCAGAGAAAATTGCAGACAACATTTCATAGATTTGACATGTTTATTTGTAATAGGCCTATTGTATGTCAAAGCTGAATACACAATTTATTTACACAATTTATACACACAAAATATTGAAAACAGTACAGAAAACGAGATTTAGTGTCATGCGTCAAACAACAGCAAAAGTTGATCAGAGTCGATTGTGTTCAGATTTTCGAAAATCTTAAACTCTTATGAGGGCTTTTTTCCCAGACCCATACTATTTTTTACTATTAAGATATCTGTTATACCAAATTTCTTCCACACTTTTAGGAGGACTATCTGTGGTCTTAGAAGTCCCAGACAGGGCTTCGCAGTCTGGCTTCAGCATATCCGCTAGTTGGATGTTGTTCATCTTCGTCAGGATCGCCCGTGTGACTTTCTTAGCGCCGTCTTCTCTGTAGGACTGCACCATCTGATCCAGCGTGTCCTGTCTGTCAGCTTTCTCCAGCCTGTACTTGGCGATGGGAGGGAAGCCATCCAGCACGCCCTGGTTCAGGTACCACTGGAACTTCTTCAGCTCTGCGCGGACAAGATCCTCCAGAATGGCCAACAGCTGATCAGAGGTATTCATTGTTGATCACTAAACAGGACAACAATGCAGGTTGACAATGGACAAGACCCAGCTACAAAATATTAAAGGGACACTCCACCTCTTTTTAACATCATATTCATTATCTTCAGCACCATGTGTCTACGTGAAAAAGGCAATGTTCGAAATATTATGTCATCAAAAAAACACTTTTAATCTCATATTCATCATATTGTAGCAAGCAGCAGGGTAGAGTAGCTTGCCCAAAGCAGGGATCGAACTCACAACCTACTGCTTGGAAACCAGCTATGCAACAGATGCAGTGGAATGTGGTTACAATGTCTGTTTGACTACATAATGTAGAACATAGTCGTTTTCACATAAGCACTGGTACGGTGCTGGAGATAATGAATATGAGGTGAACACATGGTGAAGTGTCCCTTTAATGAATTCATGTTAATGTTCTCACATCATGTTAAGTGTTATAATATCATTGTAAGTGTTATAACATCATGGTAAGTGTTATAACATCATGGTAAGTGTTATAACATCATAGTAAGTGTTATTCAGAGTCATTGAAATGTTTTTACAGTGTGGCTATGAGTCAGGGGAGGCTGGTGGAGGTAGAAATCGGAGGACAGGCTCATCGTAATGCATGGAATGGAATGGAGAATGATATGGAATGAGGAATGACTCCAGCCACCGCTAACAAAAAAACTATGGGGGTGTTTGGGGAACAAAAAAATGTGTGACCAAATCACCTCAATGTCACTTCCAACCAAGTCAGAGAGATTATTTGAGGTGATCATTTTAGCTATTTAAACAACTGAACCATGGATTACAGTTTTATCCTGGCCCAGGCTAAAACGTCATTGGTGTTTAATTAATCACTGTGAACTGTTTAGGAGAAAGCTGTACATAATTTGAACACACTATCATCCACATCTGCTTGCTGAAGAGCCTTACCTTTCATCTGCACTATGGCTGGACTGTGGGAAATCAGTTTAGATTGTAGAATATAAATGTAGGCAACATGGTCACATAAGAACACATTATAGAAGCTCTATTGAAATACAGAATATTCAAACTTAAGTACGAAAGGGGTTATTTTACTATATAAAATAGTAAAATAACCCTGTCTGTGTCTGTTTTCCATCTTGTTGTTTTCTCTCAAAATAGAGGGTAACTGGTCGTTCAGACAGGAAGCAGTCACTATAGCGACAAATAGAAGGAAATAAAAGACCAGGAGCACAGCACCACAGCAAAGAAAATTGCAGAACACATTTAATTATTTTAAAACGTTTATTGTTGCTATAATGTCTTGCAATTCTCGGGTCTGTAAAAGCTGAATTCACAATTTCAAAATATTGGCATCAGTGATCTCTCTCTCTCTCTCTTATATGAATCTTTATTTTTCTAGGTGACTTGTCCAGACAGACTTGTCCAAAACAAAGGAACAAAGGTTTATCAGAGACAAATGTATTTCGATATCCATATACATGTAGGGCTTTTGCCAAACAATGCAAATCAATTTACATGACTGTAGTTCACACATCATTTCTTTAACGCTTAAATTCTTCAGAATAATTTCCCAGACCTAGGTTAAGCCTAGTCCTAGACTACAGACCATGTTCAATGGAAAATCCTCATTGAAAGAATTTGCCCAAGAGTAATGTCAGATTCTGGACTCTGAAAACAGCCCCAGATTAATTCACATTACACAGATGCCTGACTTTCTTGAACACACCCGCACACAGGAGGCCTTGTTACCTGACACAGGGACACAAAATCGTTCCCCCACTTTTTGGACCCTACAAACCATGATATATTAAATCCTGGGTAGAGGGGCTCAGTGAATGTAGTGTGGAATGTGTGCAGATGGGTCAGTGTCTCAGAGGAGACGCTGTAGAAGGACAGAGTGCCGGCCGGCCAGTCCAGATACACTCCTACTCTGTTGGAGCCGGAGGAGAGGACTGGTAAGGTTGTTCTCACGTTATTGTGCCAGGCAAAGTAACTCACATTATTGTCAGAGAAATTATTTCGACACAGCAGAAGCCAAGACTTCTCATTGTATCCAAAGTTGGACTCATTATCCCTGCCTTTCCTCTTGATTCCTCCATATGCCACTGCGATACTAGCTTCTTTCATTCCCCACTCCACCTCCCAGTAACAGCGGCCAGTCAGACCCTCTCTACACAGGACCTGGTAAATATTCTCAAATCTCTCTGGGCCAACCGGATAATCGCCATATCCAAAGGTGGCCTTTCTGTTGTCCTCAGACAGAGAGATCTGTTTGTTGACCGTGTCTGGGTTCAGTGTGAGCTCACTGGCATCTGATGGGGAAGACCAAGACACTGTATATTACAAATCATTGTCGTTCATTCACATTATAACCTTACTGTACTTTTCAACTATACCTTTCCCAACACCTCATGAGATTTATTTAATTGCTATCAAGTGAATGGATAAATCAATCTAAAACACTGTTCTGGTCTGTGGGTGAATCTGATGTTGGGTATAAAGGTATTTTCAGGCTTATACTCTTTGCAGCCCAACTTTTACTCAATACTCACATTTCCTCAGCAACCAGTATTCTCCACAACGGTTGACACTGCACAAAAAACAAATAAGGAGTTAGCATACTATAATCAATGTTACACTACTAAGTCAGTAACTGTACTGTTATTTACGGTAACACGAATAGTATAGTTAAATAAAATACACAATTATTGTGAAATATAGTGTATATTAATTTAACAGTGAAAATAACAACAAATGTAATAGGCCTACCTGGAGTGAAGCAGTTGGCACATATTGTCTTATTATTGCTTATCTGAATCATGGCTGATGTTACACATTGACACAAGTCATCTACTTACTTGAGTGTCTCCAGTTTCCAGCGTGGATCCTCCAGTCCAGCAGAGAGCTGCCTTATAACTGAGTCTCCTGGGTGATTGTAGCTCAGATCCAGACTTTTCAGGTGTGCAGGATTTGACCTCAGAGCCGAGACCAGAGAATCACAGCCTCCTTGTTTGACTCCACAGCTGGACAGCCTGCAGAGATAATCATGATTTCAGAAACACACTGCTGCCCTCTTGTGGCGAGAAAAGAGAATGGCCTCGGTATTAGACGAGGTTTTACCTCAGTGTCTCCAGTTTACAGAGAGGGTTCCCCAATCCACCAGAGAGCACTGTAACCCCAGAATCCTGCAGGTCATTGTCACTCAGTTCCAGCTCTCTTAGCTTAGAGGTGCTTGATCTGAGAATTAAGGCTAGATCTTCACAGCATCTCTCTGTGAGGTTACATCCATTAAGTCTTGAAAAAAGAGAAAAAACACATTGATCAGGACTGCACACAAAACTGTGGAGCATATGGTTGCTAACAACTAGCAATGCTAATAATAACCTGACGCTTGGTTATCTGAATAATGAGTCAAATTCAAATATCCATGTTCTTACAGAACTTTTCTGGAGGCTTTGACCACTGCCAGTAGCTTGAGAAGACCCTCCTCTGATCCGCAGTAATCCTGCAGGTCAAACACCTCCAGCCTCTCTTTTGATGTCAGTAACACAGAGACCAGGGCTGGCCACTGTTCAGCAGACAGGTATTTGGTGGAAAAGCTCCCTGAGTTCAGGTAGCTCCGCATCCCTTCCACGAGAGAAAGGTCTAAAAGAGAACAAACGGAATCATAAGAATAATCGACAGATAATCAAATACTAGACAAACGAACATGATGAACTTTGTTTGCAAAAGATTAGAGGGACATGCACATAATGGATTCTGATATAGCAAAGAAAATTGCAGACTATTTCATTATTTTATTGTTGCTATAATGTCTTGCAATTCTTGGGTCTGTAAAAGCTGAATACATCATTTTAAAATATTGGCATCAGTGATCTACCACTCTTGCATTAATATTTATTTTTATAGATGACTTGTCCAGACAGACAGAAAATGGGTGTTGTGAAAAATATACAGTCGAACAGCAACAAAACTTTACCTGAGACAAACGTCAAATACTAGCCAACGAACTTGATTAACTGTTTGCATATACGACTGGAGATACAAGCGGATAATAGATTCCGGTATACCTGCTTCGCAGTCTGGCTTCAGCTTGTCCGCTTGTTTCATGTTGTTCATCTTCGTCAGGATCGCCCGTGTGACTTTCTTAGCGCCGTCTTCTCTGTAGGACTGCAACATCTGATCCAGCGTGTCCTCTCTGTCAGCGTTCTCCAGCCTGCACTTGGCGATGGCAGGGAAGCCATCCAGCACGTCCTGGTTCAGGTACCAGTGGAACGTCTTCATCTCTGCGCTGACAAGATCCTCCAGAATGGCCAACAGCTGACCAGAGGTATTCATTGTTGATCACTAAACAGGACAACAAAGCAGGTTGACAATGGACAAGACCCAGCTACAAAATATTAAAGGGACACTCCACCTCTTTTTAACATCATATTAATTATCTTCAGCACCATGTGTCTATGTGAAAAAGGCAATTTTCTAAATATGATGTCATCAAAATAAACTAAAAACTTTTAATCTCATATTCATTATATTGTAGCAAGCGGCAGGGTAAGTAGCTTGCCCAAAGCAGGGATTGAACTCACAACCTCCTGCTTGGAAACCAGCTGTGCAACAGATGCAGTGCAATGTGGTTACAATGTCTGTTTGACAGACAGGAATAGTCGTTTTCACATAAGCACTGGTATGGTGCTGGAGATAATGAATATGAGGTTAACACGTGGTGAAGTGTCCCTTTAATGAATTCATGTTAATGTTCTCACATCATGTTAAGTGTTATAATATCATGGTAAGTGTTATTCAGAGTCATTGAAATGTTTTTACAGTGTGGCTATGAGTCAGGGGAGGCTGGTGGAGGTAGAAATCGGAGGACAGGCTCATCGTAATGCATGGAATGGAATGGAGAATGATATGGAATGAGGAATGACTCTTCCTCATTCCATTCCATGCATTACAATGAGCCCATCCTCTGATGTCTGCCTCCACCAGCCTCCACTTCTATGAGTTTCCTACTGTACCTCCATGCTACTTGGGCTTTTATTCACATTGTCACAAGGTTCACCTTAGCCCTGTAGCCATTTAGACTGTGTGTGTGTGTGTGTGTGTGTGTGTGTGTGTGTGTTTTAAGGAGTGCTGTGCTGTGTATACGTGCTTGTCAGAGATAACAGCAGCAGTGTAATGAATAGCAAAGACAATAATTAACAAAGTGTTGCGTTTCCTAGTAGCTGTAATACAGCCACCATTATCCCCACATTCTTCACCGGGGGTTAGGGTTAGGTTTAGGGGTTAGGGGTTAGGGTTAGCGTTAGGGTATACCACCCACAGGGTAATCATAGAAGACAGGTGTGGCTGTGGGCTGCATGTAAAAGCCTAAGAGTGTCTCTCACACACACGTATGCACACACAGACACACTAACACGCACACACAAACACACACTCTTTTTCTTTCTTTCACTCTTTCTTTCTTGTTTTCTCTCTCTCTCTTGATCTCTGTACTTACTTTACTCTCTCTCTTCTATTTAAATCAGCGTTTATTTTCTTCTGATCACTGCAGAGTAGCAAAACAGTCTTTCTCTCCTAACTTTTCCTTTCACTTTTAGCAGTACTACTGGACTCCTCCCCAGATGAAGAGGAAGCCAAAACAGGAAATGGCGTTTCTTAATCTCTCAACGGGACAGTTCACTGTTTTACACCTTATAGTTAGATGGTTCCTTACCCTGAAAGTAGTCTATGGGCCAGGAGAAACTGTCATCCATGGTTCAGGTTTGTTTAAATAGTCCCTTCTAACTTCAGCTAACTTCAGCCACCGCTAACAAAAAAACTATGGGGGTGTTTGGGGAACATGGGGGGGGGGGGGGGTTGTGTCTGTTTTCCATCTTGTTGTTTTCTCTCAAAATGGAGGGTAACTGGTCGTTCAGACAGGAAGCAGTCACTATAGCGACAAATAGAAGGAAATAAAAGACCAGGAGCACAGCACCACAGCAAAGAAAATTGCAGAACACATTTAATTATTTTAAAACATTTATTGTTGCTATAATGTCTTGCAATTCTCGGGTCTGTAAAAGCTGAATTCACAATTTCAAAATATTGGCATCAGTGATCTCTCATATGCCACTACGATACTGGCTTGTTTCATTCCCCACTCCACCTCCCAGTAACAGCGGCCAGTCAGACCCTCTCTACACAGCACCTGGTAAATATTCTCAAATCTCTCTGGGCCAACCGGACACATGTAATATCCAAAGGTGGCCTTTCTGTTGTCCTCAGACAGAGAGATCTGTTTGTTGACCGTGTCTGGGTTCAGTGTGAGCTCACTGGCATCTGATGGGGAAGACCAAGACACTGTATATTACAAATCATTGTCGTTCATTCACATTATAACCTTACTGTACTTTTCAACTATACCTTTCCCAACACCTCATGAGATTTATTTAATTGCTATCAAGTGAATGGATAATAATAGGCCTATTGTATGTCAAAGCTGAACACACACAATTTAAAAAATATTGAAATCAGCATTTAATCACTCTTAAATTCACTCTTTATAAAAAAAAAAATTTGGGGTGGCTATCCGAAGTACAGAAAACGTGATTTTGTGTCATGTGACAAATATACAATCAAACAACAGCAAAAGTTGATCAGCGTCAATTGTGTTCTGATTTTTGAAAAATCTTAAACTCTGTTTGGGCTTTTTTCCCCAGACCCACACTATTTTTTACTATCACGGTATCTATTATCCCAAAATTCGTCCCCACAGGATGGTTGACTTTCTTCTACACTTTTAGGAGGGGTATTTGTGGTCTTAGAAGTCCCAGACAGGGCTTCGCAGTCTGGCTTCAGCTTGTCCGCTAGTTGGATGTTGTTCATCTTCGTCAGGATCGCCTGTGTGACCTTCACAGCGCCGTCTTCTCTGTAGGACTGCACCATCTGATCCAGCGTGTCCTGTCTGTCAGCTTTCTCCAGCCTGCTCTTGGCGATGGGAGGGAAGCCATCCAGCATGTCCTGGTTCAGGTACCACTGGAACTTCTTCAGCTCTGCGTGGACAAGGTCCTCCAGAATGGCCAACAGCTGCTCAGAGGTATTCATTGTTGATCACTAAACAGGACAACAATGCAGGTTGACAATGGACAAGACCCAGCTACAAAATATTAAAGGGACACTCCACCTCTTTTTAACATCATATTAATTATCTTCAGCACCATGTGTCTATGTGAAATCGGCAATGTTCGAAATATTATGTCATCAAAAAAAAAACACTTTTAATCTCATATTCATCATATTGTAGCAAGCAGCAGGGTAGAGTAGCTTGCCCAAAGCAGGGATCGAACTCACAACCTACTGCTTGGAAACCAGCCATGCAACAGATGCAGTGGAATGTGGTTACAATGTCTGTTTGACTGCATAATGTAGAACATAGTCGTTTTCACACTGGTATGGTGCTGGAGATAATGAATAAGAGGTTAACACGTGGTGAAGTGTCCCTTTAATGAATTCATGTTAATGTTCTCACATCATGTTAAGTGTTACAACATCATGGTAAGTGTTATAACATCATGGTAAGTGTTATAACATCATGGTAAGTGTTATTCAGAGTCATTGTTTGTTTTTACAGTGTGGCTATGAGTCAGGGGAGGCTGGTGAAGGTAGAAATGGGAGGACAGGCTCATCGTAATGCATGGAATGGAATAGAGAATGATATGGAATGAGGAATGACTCTTCCTCATTCCATTCCATGCATTACAATGAGCCCATCCTCTGATGTCTGCCTCCACCAGCCTCCACTTCTATGAGTTTCCTACTGTACCTCCATGCTACTTGGGCTTTTATTCACATTGTCACAAGGTTCACCTTAGCCCTGTAGCCATTTAGACTGTGTGTGTGTGTGTGTGTGTGTGTGTGTTTTAAGGAGTGCTGTGCTGTGTATACGTGCTTGTCAGAGATAACAGCAGCGGTGTAATGAATAGCAAAGACAATAATTAACAAAGTGTTTCGTTTCCTAGTAGCTGTAATACAGCCACCATTATCCCCACATTCTTCACCGGGGGTTAGGGTTAGGTTTAGGGGTTAGGGCTAGCGGTTAGCGTTAGGGCTAGCGGTTAGCGTTAGCGGTTAGCGTTAGGGTTAGGGTTAGGGTTAGCGTTAGGGTATACCACCCACAGGGTCATCATAGAAGACAGGTGTGGCTGTGGGCTGCATGTAAAAGCTTAAGACTGTCTCTCACAGACACACTAACACGCACACACAAACACACACTCTTTTTCTCTTCTTTCTTTCTTTCTTTCTTTCTTTCTTTCTTTCTTTCTTTCTTTCTTTCTTTCTTTCTTTCTCTCTCTCTCTTGATCTCTGTACTTACTTTACTCTCTCTCTTCTATTTAAATCAGCGTTTATTTTCTTCTGATCCATGCAAAGTAACAAAACAGTCTTTCTCTCCTAACTTTTCATTTCCTTTTTCCTTTCACTTTCAGTACTACTGGACTCCTCCCCAGATGACGAGGAAGCCAAAACAGGATATTGAGTTTCTGAATCTCTTAAAGGGACCGTTCTACACATTTTAGTCAGATGGTTCCTTACTCTGAAAGTAGTCTATGGGCCAGGAGAAACTGTCATCCATGGTTCAGGTTTGTTTAAATAGTCACTTCTAACTTCAGCTAACTTCAGCCACCGCTAACAAAAAAACTATGGGGGTGTTTGGGGAACCAAAAAAAGTTCAACATTTGTGACCAAATCACCCCAATGTCACTTCCAACCAAGTCAGAGAGATTATTTGAGGTTATCATTGTGGCTATTTAAACAACTCTGAACCATGGATGACAGTTTATCCTGGCCCATAGACGTCTTTCAAGGTAAGGAACCATCTGACTATAAGTTGTAAAATATGGACTATCCCTTTAACCCTTTATCACTGAAAGATTTTACATTCCTATATGTAATGAAATAATGGTTTTCTACACCAAAGACTGTGTTGAAATGGCATATACCATCTCCCTAGACGCTGTCCTGTCTTTAATCTGTAATTTGTGGCTGTCAATTTGACGTTTGTGTTATTTCAGCAGCCTACGTAGTACCTGTTTCTGCTCATCCAGTGTGACCCACAGGTCAAGAAACTCACATCTGAGCTGCCTTACACACACCACCAGCAGGGGGCACCATAACACAATAAGGAGAGGGGAGAGGAGAGGAGGGGTGGGGAGAGGGTAGGAGAGAAGGGGAGGGGGAGAGAAGTGGGAGGAGGAGAAGAGAGGTAAAAGAGAGGAGAGTAGAGGAGAGAATGGACGTAATCTTTATTTTATTTATTTTTTAAAACACCTGAAAGAAACCAACAAAATCCATAACAATAATAATAAAAAATAAAAAAAGATTATCAAAAAACCCCATCACAGAGCTGGAACTAGAATTAGAATGATAATCTAATCATTCTAGAATCAATCATGGAACTGAATGACTCTTTCTAATTCTATGGTGTGCACAAGTCACCCAGCCTGTCAGGGAATGGAAGGCTATCTCTGTGTACGGAGTGAAGACATACAAACTGTCTCTGATGGGAATGATCGCCAGGTGATACAGCTGCAGGAGTGTATAGCAAAGTCTATTCAGCGTTATACTATACACCATCATCATCATCATCATCATCATCATCAAAGACACTGGCTGAGGTCAATGTGATGTCCATCTATAATGTTGATGACTCTTTGTTGCTTCTTCTAATCTTCCCATGTGACAGATGTTTACTGGTACATCAGTAAAGGAAACGTATTGACTCATGATTCATGAGGCCATAAGTGATTTTGAGAGTAGGCTCTCCTCCTTCAAACGATCCCTCAAAACCCATCTTTTTAAACTTTTTAAATCTTTTTAAAAATGTATTTTAATGGTTGTTTTTACTGACTGTGCTGTTGTTTGACTTTTTATTTATCTATCTATTATTGTTCTTTCCATGGAATGAAATATCTTAGAATACTGAGAAAAGCTCTATACAAAATACATTCATTATTGTTATTATTATTATTACTATTATTATTATTATTATTATTATTATATTGACCTGGTTAATAAGGCAATCAACAAGTCAGAGGTCCATCATCAACTCACATCACAAAGCACTGACTGGGGTTGTTGTAATGTCTAGGATTCAAAATGTCTGGCTTGGGGGAGTCTATGGTTTGGTGTTAGTTCATATTGTTTGTATTGTATTTATTGTTTAATATTGTTGAGTATTGCTTATTGTTGTAAAGCACTTTGAGACATTTGTCTTTGTAAAAAAACGCTCTAGGGAAGAGTATTAACCTGATTATAAATGTAGAATTAAAATGAGTCAATCATATTAGAATCTTTCTAATTCCGTGATTATAAAGCCGTTAACAGTTCAGTGGCTGAGCGCACCGTGGCTTATGAAGTGGAGAGGAGATAAGGAGAGGAGATAAGCAGAGGAGATAAGGAAAGGGGATTGCCATCTGGCTGATCTTTAGTGATGTTTAAAGGCTGGTTTCTCCACAGGGCGTGGGCGTAGTTCACATACTGATCTGGCAGGTGGTGAGATGGAGCCCACCTGTGTGAGCCACACACCTACAGTACAGGACACACGCGCGTGCGCACGCCCATGCACACACACCTACAGTACAGTACACCTACACGCACACATAGACATGCACACACAGGCGCACGCACACACACACACACACACACACACACACACACACACACACACACACACACACACACCCCTACAAAACAGTAGACACACATAGACACACACACAACCACACACACACCACAGTGTTGAGTGTGTACTGTATGTGCTATGTTCATCTGTCACTCAAAGGAAAGAGGCCATGACTGTGTCCCTGTACTCTTAAACAGCGTCCATACCTCATCTCCTCTCCTCATCTCCTCTCCTCATCTCCCTGGGTGAATGTACTGGATTGCTTTCCACCTTGTTCAGCTAACTGTATAATGTAAGATCCTGGGAGGAGACTGGAGGGATAGAAGTACAGGAAGCAGTTCAGTTCATCACTATGTCCTGTCTGGGGTCTTCAGAAGACAAATGGACATGCATCCATTGCAATTACTGTAACACACCAAGTGAGAGCAGTTAGCTGTGCTTAAGTGCTCCCCAGTCAACGGAGAGCACAGGAGACATACCTCACACGCACGCACACACACACACACACACGCACACACACACACACACACAAATTATTGAATCCCTCAATCATGGAGGAAAACATATTGTCGTGTTAACGACTTGTGTTTGTTCTAGTTAGTTCTCCCAGTTGTGCTTCTGTAGCGGAGTAATCTACTGTGATCTGGAGGGATACTCTGGCACTTCTAGCAGAGGGCTTTGGTGCTTTCTAGTGTAATCTGAAGGAACATTCTGGCTGTTCTAGCAGAGATGCATGACCTGAGATGTGTGGACCAGTGGAGGCAGGTGAAGGTAGAAATCAGAGGACGGGCTCATTGTAATGCATGGAACGGAATGAGGAACGGTATCAAACACGTGTGTTTCCGACCTTGTGTCTAGGTCTTAGCTCGGCAGGTTTGGGCAGGTCTTCCATGCGAGACACTGATGTTTGAATCCTGCCTGGGTCACACTGTATTTAACCTTGTCCCCAGGCTATCACATACAGCGCATATAAGCCTGTAATAACACTGACTCAAACATGTTTGATAGCATGGAATGGAATGAGGAATGGTATTAAACATACACGTTTGATACCATTCCTCATTCTGTTCCATGCATTAAAATGAACCCGTCCTACGATTTCTACCTCCACCAGCCTCCCCCGGTATTCAGGTTTCTTGGTTACCCTCTGTGTAGAACTCAATAATGATTACGTATATCTTTAAATCTGAAGATGTAACCCTGGGAAACAGTCTGCTTAAGGTAGAACCTCGAGCATACATTTTATTTGTATTTTTTATTTATGGAATCTGAAAATATTGAACATATAAAAATTGCAACAATAAAAAGGAATTGCCATAGTCCATCATTTTGAATGACTCAAGGGCCCACCTTATGTTAAGCATGACTACATGCACTGACAGTGTAATTTATATTTATTTAAAATTATTCTAATTTATAGTGTACATGCCCCATACCCATTTCACAGCCTCTAGCCTCATTGCCTCTTAGCCTCACACAGCCTACATAATTTATTGTTTTATTGTTCTATTTTGTAAATTTGTAAATTTGTTTTTGCTATTTTGTTCATATTTTGCTATTTTGTAATTTTTTTGTTAATATGTTGCTTATATATTGTTTTTTATGTCCCATGCATCAACCTCTCACCAAGTCAATTGTCTGTATGTGCAAATAAAAGAATTCTGATTCTGATTCTGATCACAACAATATTAATAATATGAACACACAATGAAATTAATAATCACATATATTATACATAACAGTCTATGGGGGTGCGGACAGTGCTGAGAGGAGAGATATGAGAATTCCTGAACGGTAACCTTGGTAACAGATCTGGGATCAAATTGATTGAGTTTGCCTGGAATGGGATGAGGAATGGTTGTCAAACACGCGTGAAGCTGGAAGGAGGGGGAGCAGAGAAAAATGAAAGAAGTTTGACCTGAAAGAAGTACTCAGAGGAAGCCTGATTGAGGCGGTGATCTAGAGGTGTGTGTGTGTGTGTGTCTGTGTGTGTGTGTGCGTGCGTGTGTGTGTGAGTAGCTCCTTAGATTATGTGAGCATCGTTGTGATGAGAAACACTGTCAGCACTGATCAAAATGACCAAGGATAAATGATGCTGCTTATTTCACTTCAAAACAGAGACAGTCATCATCCATATGAGAGTGATGATACGCCATTTCTTTAGATTTCTTCCTTGAGGAAAACTTCACGCGCTGTTGAATGCTGTAGATATGTTGAGACAATTCAACAACGTGCATCTGTTCGAACAACAAAGGGAGGCCATGATGAAGCTTGAAATTCAGGGGCTTTTTTTCAGCAGTTCAATGAAATTGATGCCTTACATTTGTTAAATACAATTTTAAAAATCCAAGTTGATTTATCATATGCACAGGACGCAGGCCGTAAACGGTACAATGAAATGCGTATTACAAGCTACCTCTCAACAGTGCAGTGAAATACAAGTAAATAAATTGAGAAATAACAAACACAGTATCCAACCAATAGTATATGCACATAACTCCCTTAGCAGAGGAGGTGGTTAGCTTTATGAACTGCAGTGTCCAGAGGAGTTGTCTGAAAGACAATAGTTGATCGATGTTTTTCTCTCTAATCCAACTCTCTTATGTGCTGTGCTATTGAACCTGAGACGGGAAGACTTGTGTTAGTGCCATGTTAGCTAAGCTAGTGAACATGAATATATGAAGGCTTGTGTTAGCTCAGGTTAGCTAAGCTAGTGAACATGCCTATATGAAGGCTTGTGTTAGCGCCATGTTAGCTAAGCTAGTGAACATGCCTATATGAAGGCTTGTGTTAGCTCATGTTAGCTAAGCTAGTTAACATGCCTATATGAAGGCTTGTGTTAGCTTATGTTAGCTAAGCTAGTGAACATGCCTATATGAAGGCTTGTGTTAGCGCCATGTTAGCTAAGCTAGTTAACATGCCTATATGAAGGCTTGTGTTAGCTTATGTTAGCTAAGCTAGTGAACATGCCTATATGAAGGCTTGTGTTAGCTCATGTTAGCTAACCACGCTAGTGTTTGGGCTTTTAGCTCTGTGGCTTAATGCAGACGCATGAAACAGAGGAGACCGTGGGGTCGAAAGCCAGTTGGTCACATCTACACCCATCCAGGTTGTTATTTGTTAAAATCATACAAACTCTCAGTTCTCAGTTCACCATACGAGCTGCAACTAGTACCCTGTGTGAACCCTATGTGAGCTACACACTGAGACACACACACACACACACACACACACACACACACAGTGGATGACCATCCATTACGGACTATGAGAGGAAATGAAATCCAGCTGTGTTATGTGTACCAAAGCCTCTCTCCCAGACGAGCCCATCACCTTCTATGCTCAGTTTGTGGTCACCAACCCCCAGCCTGTTACGAGGGTTCCCGCGGCTCTTGATGGCTGTGTACTACCCATCTCTGTGGCCGACGTCAGTCAGACTTTGAAGAGGGTGAAAACTCATAAAGCAGTCGGCCCAGAGGGCATTCCAGGTCACGTCCTCAGACCATGCACTGACCACAGGTTAGGTCCAGGGAGAGCTTCTGCACCTTCAAGCTTGAAGACTTTTGAGCTGATACCCCACTATCTGCTGTTAACCAGCACTAGAGACTATTTGCGCTCACCCCTGCACACACACGAACTAGAGACTATTTGCGCTCACCCCTGCACGCACGCACGCACGCACGCACACACACCCCTGCATATCCTGTGCGATTTGATTTGATTTGACACTAGTACCCAATGTGAACTACATACTGAGACACACACACACACACACACACACACACACACACACACACACACTAGTACCCAATATGAGCTACATACTGACACACACACACACACACACGCGCACACACACACACACACACACACACACACACTGTCAGCTGTCAGAACAGAGTGAAGGAGGTGTTTTGATGGTACCTGTTACTGTGGGCTGTGAGAGAGCTGTGGGCGCCGTGGCAACACTACACCCACACCTACACCTACCTGAGAGAGATGGGGGGGGGGGGGCAGAAAGAGAGGGGCAGAGAGAGAGACAGAGACAGACAGAGAGAGAGATAGACAGAGGAAGAGAAAGAGAAAGAGAATAAGAAAATAGAGACAGAGAGAGGTGCGATTGTGTAACCAATAGAAGACCTAATTGAGAGGCGTTTAGGTTGAAGTCAGATGTTTGTTTTTACCTCAACTTGATAATGAAGTTGTTTTTCCTCTCAGCCTCCCCTCAGGCTGGCTGGCTGTAGACATCTTTATTAACATCTCCATTAGCTGCTATCTAAGCGACCAGTCGTCTTCATGCTTCTCGACACAGTCAGTGACCCAATGTGCCGGGGGAGGTAGAAATCGGAGGACGGGCTTATTTTACAAGCATTACAATGAGCCCGTCCTCCAATTTACATTTACATTTATGGCATTTAGCAGACGCCTTTATCCAAAGCGACTTACAACAAATACATTTGTCGAAGTGAATGAATTATCTATCCATCAGTCATCATAAGAAAAAGTCATTTCTACCTCCGCCAGCCTCCCCTGACTACAACTGGTAGTCAGTTGCAATAGGTCCCTTAGGTCCCTTCAATAGCTCCAGAACAGCACTATTAGGATGTCCTGCATCTAATTTGAAGTTAATGTCAAGTTGAATTAATTGCTGTCAAGGCAATTTAGCGTTGTCTGTTCTTAGGTGCAGGTGAGCCGTGGCCACTTTATGTAAAATGTTGTTCTAATTAATTATGAGAACACTCAATGCAGCTAGCAGCTTTAATGGACTCTCAACCATTAGCTTTTCTACTCAGAATACTTTTTAGCGATTAGCTTAATCTCACGGAAAGGCTTTAAACTATTCATTAAACAGTTTTGCATGGAAAAACAAATCTGTGTTGGATCACGGTGGGATGTTGTTTACAAAGTAGGGATCAGTGAGTCAGAGAGCTAACTTTAGCTAGCTGTTTCTGTTTGTTTGTTGTCTGAGAGGACGCCTGCTGGTGTATTCATACAAGGTGCTAAAGCCTCCAAACACAACTATAGTCAGGAAATAACCTTTGGATCTCAGTAGGGAATATACACTCAGCGAACGCTTTATTAGAAACACCTGTACACCTTCTCATGGTGGAGGTGGTGGAATGGTGTGGGGAATGTTTTCCTGGCACACTTTGGGCCCGTTAATACCAATCAATCATCGCTTGAACATCACAGCCTATTTGAGTATTGTTGCTGACCATGTGCATCCTTTCATGGTCACAATTTACCCATCTTCTAATGGCTACTTCCAGCATGATAACGCATCATGCCACAAAGCAAACTGGTTTCATGAACATGACAATGAGTTCAGTGTTCTTCAGTGGCCTTCCCGGTCACCGGATCTGAATTCAATAGAACACCTTTGGGATGTGGTAGAACGGGAGATTCACAGCTTGAAAGTGCACCTGAAAAATCTGCAGGAATTGCGTGATGCAATCATGTCATCATGGACCAGAATCTCAAAGGAATGTTTCCAACATCTTGTGGAATCAATGCCACGAAGAATTGAGGCTGTTTTGAGAGCAAAGGGAGGCCCTACCCACTATTAGTATAGTGTAGTACAGTTAGTATAGTATTGTGTTCCTAATAAAGTTCTCAGTATATAACAGGAGCTAATGGCTAAACAATAATTATTTATTTTATTTTATTTTATTATTCTAGTTTATTGTTTTTTTGTTTCCTTTATTTTTATTTTAATGAATCAAGCACCATGATGTACAAAGTTCAACGTTCAAAGTTCTTTATGTATCGTTTGGTACCACGTTGGTAGTCACCCCTTCCAGGTTGGTAGTCACCCAGTGGAATTACCCCGAACCCCCAGAACACAGATGTCTTGGTGGATACCAAGCAGATACTCTCTGGTGGTACAAGGCTGTAAAATACAATGAAAATGAAAATGTTTTTCCCCAGAGTTCATCTCCAACAAAACCTTCATTCCGTGGTCCCTCCTTCCCTGAGGATCTCCAGTAATTTTGACCCTACAGGGGACCCATATGACGTTAAATCACAGCTTCAATAGGCTGTGATTGTCAAAGGAGTCTGATTACATAGTAGTGAGATTATATAACGCATCTAACAATACCTAGGTCTTTAGCTGTAGAGCTGTCGCAGACAATAAAAGAACAGGAAGTGTTCATAGTGTTCTGTCTACCATTTTACCTCACCATAGTCTTTCGGCCGTGGGCGTGCATCAGCGTTGTTAGACTACCCTTAGCAATGGAGCTGGTGGAGGTCAAAATATGAGGACGGCTTCATTGTAATGTATGGACGTAACAAGGACATGTATGGACGTAACAAGGACATGTATGGACGTAACAAGGACATGTATGGCATTTAGCAGACGCCTTTATCCAAAGTGACTTCCAACAAATACATTTGTTTAAGTCAGTGAATCATCTATCCAGGACACATGTGTTTGATACCATTCCTCATTCCATTCCATGCATTACAATGAGACCGTCTTCCGATTTCTACCTCCCCGAGTCTCCCCTGATTCACAGACATACTATACACAGAACTGTCCCTATTTTTTTAGCAAACAATCCCTAATCAATGAGGGAATCGTGTGTCTGTGTATGTGTCTGATGTCTCTGTCTTCTTTATTTAAATTGTTTATGTATGTGTTTACATACATAATTTGAGTATACACATTTGAGTAGGGACAGATGCAATAACATTGACATATGGTCCTCTGTGGCTCAGTTGGTAGAGCATGGTGCTAACAACGCTTAGGTTGTGGGTTTGATTCCTGCTGGGACCATATATACTGAAATGTATGCACTCACTGCAATGTAAGTCACTTTGGATAAAAGCGTCAGCTAAATGGCATATATATATAGAACATATTAACATTTCAACAAGCCAGATGCATTGCACCATAACACGTTAGCTTGTGCTAATTTACAGTGCCTGTGCCTAAATAGACAGAAATATTCAAGAATATTTAAGGAAATTTAACAAAAAAAGAAAGAAACGATCTATAACAAAAGATAAAAATAAATATATATATGTAATTTAAGCCAGGGTTTTTTCTTACGAGACTATAGGGGCTCATTTGAATACTCAGAAATTGCATCCGTTCCCCTCCCACCTGACTGGACCTGATTGGACAAAGCAAATGCAACGAAAAGCTATCCAATTATGTTATATCAGTGATTACTAACCTAATTTAGCGCCAAGGGTGAATAAAGTCACCCAAATGGTCAACATTCAAGAGTGCCACGGGTGACTTTATTCACCAAAAATGCATTAATGATGATGCTTCATTTTGTAGCCAATCAAAGTATTGTTGCTAGGTAAATACCACATAAAACACCTGACACTCTAGGTGGTGAGTGTTCCGGAACTCTTTGGCAGTTAGTGAGTTAATGGAATAAAGAAGGGAGGATGCACTTTTAACATTTTGAAACAGGGGCCTACACCCAAAAGTATTCAACCCTCCAGTCCCAGACCTGATACAGTTAGAGACATCATGTCTGAGATTGACAGCGTGCCCTCGGCAACCTACCATCTCCCAGACGCTGCCTCTGTGTCCCCGGCCGTCTGGGTGTAATTGAACAGAAGGGATGAGTCTCAATCCAGAAAGTTGTCTCCCTTTCCTGTTTTAAACTCTCATGACACATGTTGTCCTCTTATGTTGTCTTGTTGTCTTTTAATTGTTTTTATTCAGAATCCTGTAAAAGCGCACTGTGTTACATCCGTGTGTGAAATGTGCTCTATAAATAAAGTTTGATTTAATTTGATTTGACTCCCATCGCTCACTGTTCTTCACAAATCTGATAGGACTGGATAGGTGCAAGGAACACTGCAAATGTGGAGTTGTACAGTTGAGTTGTTTTACACTATCCCAGTCCTGTTAGATCTGTGGAGTGGAGTGAATGAGGGCAGGTGTGAGGGGACAACTTCCTGGATTGAGGTGCAGCCACCATCTAATTCTGCTCATCCACCCCCGATGTTGACCCCAGTGCACCCTGGGAGAATGAGTTAAAGGACCCTGCAGGCTGGCGGAGAGAGGAGACGTTGAATACAGGACATATGGCCATGCGCTGATTGGACTGCTCCTGTCACAGTCACTCAGACACACACACACACACGCACACATGCACGTACAAACACACACACACACACACACACACACACACACACATAAAAACAGCACCACCATACGTCAGCCTTGTATTAGGCCCATATATCAGCTTAGCAATGAGAGAGAGAGAGAGAGAGAGAGAGAGAGATATGTCATATTATTATGTCCCTAGTGATGCATGCCCAGTCTGGAGGCCTATCTAATTATGACACTGTGTGTGTATCACCATAGATGTTACAGATATGATGACATGTGTCATAAATAACATGGACGATGTTACATGGATGATCATAGAGATAGCATGAGATTGGTAGTTGCAGTATTATGCAAAGGTAGGGCCTATAATGTGTGTGTGTGTGTGTGTGTGTGTGTGTGAGAGTGTGTGTGTGTGTGTGAGAGAGAGAGAGAGAGAGAGAGAGAGAGAGAGAGAGAGAGAGAGAGAGAGAATAAATGGGGGCTTAAGATCTGAGTATAGCGTTTTAAAAATCTAATGTTTATCTTCACTAGGGTGTGCGTTTTTGGACATAAATTCGAGTGCAATAACTAACGTTGCTGTGGGGTGAGACCAAAGTGTTCTAAATGCTCTTTCTGTAACTCAATAGCACACTTCGGTTTTACCCGTGGGTTTATTTAATTAGATTATCATTCATCCACACATGGGAATGAACTACAGCCCATCAGGTGCTGAGCCGAACACAAGACATCCTGTAAAACAAAGGAGATTTAATGTCAACACATTTATCATGTGTTTGGGAAAGGGTCATACGTCGTTGGACAAGCACGAGTTTACTCACCATGTTGCGCACAAACCTATGCGTCAGTGAGGCGGGCAGGCAGGCAATATCTCTACGCAAGAAAAATGCACGTTTGATGTTACGAGAAGTTGTGGGCGGAGCAACGCAAGTGGCAATAAAAGCGCCACACGACGCTAACGGTAGACAGGACCTACGATAGAGACCACCGTTAAGTCACTGATAACTTTGGCTTTGCTTTTTTCGCTCAATTGATAGATTCTATTTGTATGTTTCCAATAGAGAAAACATCTGCGATACTTTCCAGGACTTGTTGATACGATAGCCTACGTCCAGTCACCAAATCTTTACCTCAGGCCTGCCGAGATGGAAGTTTTGAAGTTGGTGGTTTTAGCGGTGGCGGTCTTTGCTCAGGTGTACGGTGCGCTGGGGACCCCCGTCAGCGAGGAGAGAGGGGATATCTGGTCCATTGAGAACTGGCAGGTAACAAGACGAGCGTCCGCCTCTGAACTCTGTCATCATTTAGGACAGTGCTCGGTCAGCACCACGGACAGCGCTCCGTATAGTAATTGTTTGTGTTGCTTGCTCCCAAATAATAATATTCATCATATTATTGGTAGATATGATTAATATCTGTCTGTCTCTCTCTCTCATTCTCTCTCTCTCTCTCTCTCTCTCTCTCTCTCTCTCTCTCTCTCTATATATATATATATATATATATATATATATATATATATATATATATATATATATATATATATATATATATATATATATATGCATATATATGCACTCACTGCAATGTAAGTCAGTTTGGATAAAATCGTCAGCTAAATGGCATATATATGTCTCATAATATTTTACAGTATTATATAGTCTACAAAATGCTAGGACCAATATTATTTATAATAAATAATTATAATAAATAATATTGGTCCTAGCATTTAAATATAAATAATATTATTATATATCATTCATTATAATATATGATATATATCCTCTCTCCGAATTCAGTGTATTGTGAATGAAAGTGTTGAAAACGATATTTTCTTTTCTTTCTCTAGCACTGTGACTGCTTCTAGCACTTCTTACGATGATTGTGATGTATAGTTGTTTCATTTACCTCAGGCGGATTGTACCTTATTGTAAGTCGCTCTGGATAACAGCGGCTGCTTAATTATTAAAATGTAATATAAATGTCGTCTTTTATGTCGTTGCAGCAGGGGGATCCGTCGGAGGGTGCAGGATTGTCTATCCGTCTATCTGATCTTATCAAGCGGTCCAAGTCGCAGCAGTTTCACGGTCTCATGGGGCGAAGCTCAGGTACCCACTTCCACGTCTTTCTTTGCATTAAGTTTGAGTCTTGATTCACAGCCTAGCCTCGCACAATAGCTTAGCCAGCTTGCATCAATTATAGGCTACAATGTTTGGAATTCTAATAACGCAAACCACTTTTTCTTTTTTATTTCAGGAGCCGCTCAACCAGTTCGACTTGGCAGGAAAAGTAGGTTGCTTTTCTCAAGGTCCTCATTCCCTATTATACTCTTATTTTCTCTGTATTTCAAATGAGACGATTTTTATTCTCTCTCCCCCTCACTCTCTCTCTCTCTCTCTCTCTCCCTCTCTCTCAGGAAATAAAGGAGAAATGTTTGTTGGACTCATGGGGCGAAGATCTTCAAGTGGAGGTATGGAGTTACGCAACACAACCTAATTCCATCTGATACATCTTTGAAAATATTATGAGACATATATATGCCATTTAGCTGACGCTTTTATCCAAACCGACTTACATTGCAGTGAGTGCATACATTTCAGTATATATGGTCCCAGCAGGAATCAAACCCACAACCTAAGCATTGTTAGCGCCATGCTCTACTAACTGAACCACAGAGGATCTAACGTATTCTTAGAATTGTAACACAATTCTTCTAACATTGTGACTGCCCCTGGTCCTAGCATAGATTTGTTTTTCTTATGATGACTGATGTATAGATGATTCACTTACTTATACAAATGTACTTGTAAGTCACTTTGGATAAAGGCGTCTGCTAAATGTCTAAAATGTAAACGTAAATGTAATGTAAATGTAAATGTATTCTATCTCTATTTTTCAGAGATGCAGGAGGAATGGAACAAGCCGCAGTTTTATTAGAGATGAAGAGATATTTAGAGATATTAGAGATATTAAACTTGATATCCAAAGGTTAGCGTAGTGTAATAATTCAACTTCAATTCTTTGCTCAAATTGGTAATCAGTTTCTCTCAAGGCAAACCAATAGAATAGATTCAAGATGACAAAAGCATCAACGACATCATGTTAGACAGTGATGCGGTGATTCATAGTGGTTGTTAGAGATATAGTCTACAATATGGAATCTGAAATACATAATCATGATAATATGGTACATAATCATTCATGTGTAGCTTACTTAACCGCAAGATTGGGCGACAATGAAGACCATGATGAAGTTGATGGGATGACGGAGTGGACAGAGACTTCGCTTTGCAGAATAAACATGAATTCCTCTTCATACCGTCCTTGATGTTTTGTGTCACATATCTGATGATGATGTTGACTTGGCAGCAGCCCCCAGCAGTTCTAGCTAAGGAGAGATCTATAATGTCTATAACAACACCTCAATGTGGCCGCAAAGTCTAAATGCTGTTGGAATTTCCTTAATAAAAGACCTATTTTTGTTCAAACGGATCCCCTGAGTGTACTGTTCATCTTTTCATTGTAAACGTGAGTGGTACTTTGTCATAATTGGCGCACAAGAGAACCATACTCTAAACTGAAAACTCTAGCGTGTAAACTACTGCAGTGTGTAGAGGATTGATACAGTAAGGCGGGTGGGGTTTGAAACTCGGTCTCCCACTTGGAGGAACCTTGGACCTTTAGGCCAAGAGGACGTCCTGAAGTTCCAAGGGGTTGAGCATTTGAGTTTACGCATCTCAGGCAGGGTTGTTAGGGTGACCGTATCACAAGTGTTTCTGAATCACCTCCGCCACTTAGGGAAACAAATTAGGTGACAGACATTGTTCCCATTCATGAAAACATTGAAACAGTGAAATTAGATTCTGTTGTCGGTCAATGTAAGACCTTGATAAATGATTCGTCATCCCAGGGAATGTGCGTACGTGTTTTAATTGGCTATATTGTGTAAGCTGTTGTTGGAATTGTTTGTAATTACAAACATACTGTTTATTGTTCATGTTGTAAGCAGGGCTCATCAATAAAGGAATAATAATAACAACAACAACAATAATAACAAAAGAAAACACTAAAGACACAGTTCAGACATGTTCCACCATTTGTTTCGATAGATTTATTGGAGAGAGAGAGAGGAAGCAAGTACAAAAGCAGGTGCGCAGCTGGAACTACATACAGAGGCTGCACGAAAACACCATTCAGACTTCAGACAGAGGCACTACTTCTCACTGTGGTGTAGGTAGCAGCAAGGGAGGCCGGCGGAGGTAGAAATCGGAGGACGGCGGCTCATTGTAACGCATGAAACGGAACGAGGAAGACGGTATCCGACACTACGCCATTCCTCATTCCGTTCCATGTATTACTATGAGCCGCCGTCCTCCGACTTCTACCTCCGCCGGCCTCCCCTGTTGTGTGCTGTAGGTATAGGTACAGCGGACTACTGCTCTTGCTTAGTTTGTTACAGAATGGATCGCCTAGATTCTATGACACTGTACAAAGGTGAGCACATTCCACCAGTTGGGCTTCAAGGTAGACCTGGGTTCGCGTTCAGCTGGGTTTAACATACTCCAACGAATCAAGATAGAAACGTTATGAATAGAGCTGAACACCATTCCTCACTCAAAAACGTCAGTTAGGCATGCCTGTTCTACATCATATATTTCTATCTGAACAGCCCACTGAACGTAGCCTCAGCCATTCTGGTGTTGCTAGGTATCACTGTCACTGGCACGGGGAGGAAGCACCATGACATGGGACAACAGGACGGTGACGAGTGGAACAGGTCATAGGTCGGGTAGGAGACCTGGGAGGTCGGCGCAGGTAGAAATCGGAAGAGGGGCTCATTGTAATGCATGGAACGGAATACAGAACACGGGGTGTTTGACATCATTCCTCATTCCGTTCCGTGCATTAGAATGAGCCTCCGTCCTCCGATTTCTACCTCCCCCAGCCTCCCCTGGTAGGAGATGGAAGAGAACAGAGCGTACTAGGCCTTCAGAGAAATCATGTTTACAGTATAGGGACATTAACAGTATTAGTTAACGTTGTGGATGATTCCAAAACAACCGGTCAGGAAGCAATAAGATGCATCATTCAAACATGTGTGCAAGAGAACAACGCAATGCTGGGAGCAATTCAATTTCTGAAATGCTAAATGAGAACATACAGTACACATATAATCCGAAAGACTAGTCTTCTAGAACGTTCTTTTTCGACATTCAAAAGGAGAGGGAGTTGGAAGTAGGTCCGTAGAGGGCCAAAACAATCATAAGACGCTGACAATGGCACTCTTAAAACGCTCCAATGTGGTGAGGGCAAGCGTGCTGGGTAGCCATTGTAACAGCCCATCTCGGAAACCTGTTACTGAAGAACTTGAACAAACCGGATCCCTTTAAACACACGACTGTGGTGAAATATATGACCGTGAAATTTAGGACTATATATTTAGCGGCATTGGCAAAACAACGTTTACAGCAACAAAACTATCAGTCAGAAACCTCATTTTCAATGGAAGTAACGATGTAAACAAATCTCCAAAAACTCCTCTACCCTAACACACATCTGGAATACACTGTTGCTTCTTCTGTTGGGTGCTACATGTATTTTTTAATTATCTTTCAAACCAGGGTTGGGGTCAATTTGAATATTAATTTATTCACTGCAAGAAGTGACGATTAGTGGATTGAACATGGCCGATTGTCTTCGGTACATTGAACTTCGAATTGAACCCAACCCTGCCTCTGACATCTTTGAGAGAATCTCTTCTTACAACATTAAAATCTAGTTCTCTCATTGTCATAGCAAGGAAACCAGTCCTGCACTTTAACACATTCTTCAAATATACTTCACTTTGTCTTGCAAGGCCGAACGTGTACCATAAAATCTTTTATCATTTAAATATATTAACAAGGTTACTTGAACTTGCACTTTGTTTGACCTTGAACAGTCAGACTAAAAACAAACTAGAATAGAATTAAAAAAAAAAAAAAACGTAAAAGTTGGCCACAGAGCTAAAACAGTGGTAAAACCAAAAGAGAGGTAGAAAAAATAGACGAGAAAAAGTTTGTACAAAACGTAACTAAAACCTAACAATGAAAAAAAACACAAACATGGAACCTTGTGGTGCTCCCTTGCCCTTCTCAACGGAATGTTGTGATGTCATCCAGGGAAGTGACCTCATGCTGACATCACACAAAAGTTGTGTTTGTTGGGGAGGGGGAGAGGGGAGGGGGGGGTGAGTGCCCAATGGAAGCTATAGTTCCATATCTAGTAACTGACAGGTTTATTACAATGACACTGTTGTTATTGAGCTGTTATGTGAAAGGGAAGCCAGGGTTTTCGAGGGTCTGGATTCAAGCAACTCGCCATCAGTATCCATCTTGATTACAATGCACTACATACGCCAGGGTACTTTGTGTTGTTTCTCAATAATTATGCACACATAATCACACAACATATTCTACTAGCTGACCAGGTCAGGTGGTGGGAAGTAAACTATCCTGTTGGCGAATGTTGAATCCAGGCCCTGTGTTTGCAGAGCTAGGGGTGGTTGAGGTGGGGTGGGGGGTTGCTGAGCTGGGGGTCCCACGTCGTGGGCGGAAGGGGCGAGCAGGGGTTGGAGTCCCAGGTCAGGGGTGGTGGTGGTGGTGGGGGGAAGAGGGGAGGAAAAGTTCTATGTCCCTTTGGGTGGCGTCCATTTTAAGGCTGTGGGGTCGATGGTCTTGCTGCTGCCGCGCTTGGTCTCCTTGGCTTTCCAGTCGTCTATGAGGTCCTGGAGGATACACACAGTAGCACGTTAGCATGCTAGGCTCAAATATGCATACAGTAGCGTGTTAGTAGGCTAGGATCCACGTGTTTGTATGCGTCACTCCACATTGACTGGCTATGGAAGAGTGGAGGCTGGTGGAGGTAGAAATCGGAGGAGGGCTCATTGTAATACATGGAATGGAATGAGGAATCGCGTGTTTGATACCATTCCCTATTCCATTCCATGCATTGCCACGAGCCCGTCCTCCGATTACAGCTATGGAACCACCACCACCACCACCACCGGTCCACTGTAGCAGTGGATGGTAGAGTATGAGACGTACCTGTCTCTTTAAGACCAGGTGCTTCCCTTTCCAGTACTTGAGCATCTGTAGAGACTGCAGAGTGCTGACAATGTCAACGGGGTTGACTGCCGTCTCCTGGCTGATCTCTGTGCATGGGCCACAAATAGAACATCACAATCAGAACGTTAGAATTAGAATTGGAACCTTAGACATCACCTTGACAACACCCTGATTACAATCTCTCATTTCCTTTGCAATCATCAGAGCTGTGACAGGCACGTGTCCAGATGGGCACTGAGGGACGAGAGGTCATCGCTGATTGAGTGTTGAGTGTCTTTTTGAATGGGGCACCCCCCCCCCATGTACGTCAGTCTACTTTCCCTTTAAGAGTCTGTGAATATGAGGTCAAAATAATGATAACTCTGATAGGATTTACATTCACCCGAGAACAATGTCGGTATCCCTTTAAGAGCGTGTTGCTGTGCCTTCACCTTTAATGGAGATCTCCTTGCCCTGGAAGCTGTTGAGGTAGCGCAGGAGCACCTCCTTCCAGTAGCTACGGTAGCTGATGAGGCCCAAATCTGACAGGGGGCGCTCCGGAGACCCCACCTTCTCCTCCACCTTAGACAGCAGGTAGCCTGAAGGGAGAGAGACCAGGGACAGGGTTAGAGAGAGAACAGCTTAGACAGCAGGGAGAGACCAGGGACAGGGTTTCGAGAGAGAACAGCTTAGACAGCAGGGAGAAGAGACCAGGGACAGGGTTTAGAGACCTAGCACAGCCAAATTCTTGCATAGCATCCCTGTCTTGTTTACATCCCACGTACTGCACTTGTGTAAGCTGTTGTAGACTTACTGAAGTCGATGAGCATCTTGCCGTAGCCCTGTCTCATGTACTGGGGCATGGTGAGGATGCAGGACACGTTGTAGTTGAGGAACGAGTTCTTCTCCTGCATGGGAAAGAACACTTCAAAAGTTATCTCTCCGCCTCCATTCCTTTACTTTTCATATTTAGAGTTCTACTACAACTTTGCGTGGGCCAGCTGAAGAGTGTGTGTGTGTGTGTGTGTGTGTGTGTGTGTGTGTGTGTCCTAATTGCTAGTGAAGCTAGACAGGCATCACCATCAACAGTTAAAATTCACAAGCATTCCTGTGTTATGGCAAGTTGGTTCAGTGAGAATGATGACATTGGTATTTTCTAATGTTCCAAATACACCTGACATTGTTGTTGTTGATGAAAGCCTAGGAGAGGTGAACATATTAGGAGTAGGCTGCTCATTCCATCTTTACATGGAGAAGCCTTTTCTACAAAACTGTTAAAATACCAACTCCTAGTCACACTTAAGTAATACTCACATTTGGCAGTCTTGGACATGTGCATTACCTAACAGTACGTGGCCTGCAAATTGCAGGTGTCCCAAAGAAAAAAGCCAAGATACTGTTGTGGGAAGATTAGCTGTGTGGCGAAGGCGGTGTTACATGTATCCATGACTATCTGTACAACCTGTGTTATATTTTGGGTTCTTTGATGCTTTACTGTGAACCCAAGTTCAAAGTATTCAAATGTGTGCGTGTGTGTGTATGTGTGTGTGTGTGTGTGTGTGTATGTATGTATGTGTGCGCGTGTGTAAGAGAAATGCTATCGCCTCAAAGAGAGATCAGAGAGAAGCAGCCTTGCTCAAACACTTGCAGAGAGGTTGTGTGTGTGTGTGTGTGTGTGTGTGTGTATGTATGTGTGCGCGTGTGTGTGTATGTATGTGTGCGCGTGTGTAAGAGAAATGCTATCGCCTCAAAGAGAGATCAGAGAGAAGCAGCCTTGCTCAAACACTTGCAGAGAGGTTGTGTGTGTGTGTGTGTGTGTGTATGTGCATGTGCATGTGCATGTGCATGTGTGACGCGCGTGCGTGTGTGCATGTCTCTGTGTACATTAGTCATGTATCACCTTCACCTTGGAGAAGTAGCCCACCAGGTGGCAGCCTGTGTTGTCTCCCTCGGTCATGACGTAGAAGAGGAAGGGCTCAACGTCGTAGTACAGCGTCTTATGGTCCAGGAAGAGCTTGGCCAGGAGACACAGGTTCTGGCAGTAGATCTATAATAATAATAATAATAATAATAATCAGAAGAAGAAGAACAACAACAACAACAACAACAATAATAATAATATTATTTGATTTGTTAGGCTCCTTTCATGAGAACAAGTAAAGATACAGTACCAATACAAGTACAGAAGATAAAACCCTGCTAACACAGGTTCTGGCAATAATAATAATAATAATAATACAGTGGAACCTCGAGATACGAATTTAATCCGTTCCGAGACTTCCTTCGTAAGTCAAAACATTCGTATCACAATTTTTTTTTAAAAAGGGTTCGTGTGCAGGCGGCTGCCAGTTCTCGCGCGCGGCTGCCACTTCTCACGAAAAAAAAAGGATTCGTATCTCAAATTTTCATTCGTATCTCAAAACATTAGTATATTGGGGCATTCGTATCTCGAGGTTCCACTGTATTTGACTTGTCAGGCTCCTTTCAAGGCACTCGAGGTCGCCTTACATAAGAACAGGTAAACATTTTTAACAGATATAGAATACAGAACATAAGAACCTCCTAACAGAGGCAGTGGTGGTGGTGGTGGGGGGGGGGGGGGGGGGTAGCACGAGGAAGACTAATGAGAGGACCATCAGGCAAGCAGAGACATTACTCTGAATAGGTGCAGTTATCACTCACTCCAAAGAGGCTCACATTACTTGAGATCGAAACCCCAAAACCCCAAAAGGTCTAAATCCCGAGTTTCTTGACTCAGATCCAGTAGAAAAGCAGTTATAACAATAAAAAAATATACGAGATATGGATTTGGGAACCGTAGGAGGACACTGTGTTTTGTTTGTTCGCTCACCTTGTTCTTCTTGCCGTCCACCTCGAAGACGGAGATGTTGCCCTTACGATAAATCTCGTCCCCAGGCGGGTGCTTCCACACACACTTGGCCTGGGCAGAAGAGGGGAGAGAGGAGAGGAAGAGGGGGGAGGGGGAGAGGAAGAGGGGAGAGAGGAGAGGAAGAGGGGGGAGAGGGAGAGGAAGGGGGGGAGAGAGAGGGGAGGGTTTGAGACGCCATAAAAATTTGAATTTGTATGAGCTATCTATGAAAAGATCATCACAAAGAACAGAGAATAGATTTGAGAGTATCAGGGGAGGGAGGCTGGTGACGGTAGAAATCGGAGGACGGGCTAATTGGGATGCATAGAACGTCCCTACACAAATCAGGACTCCAACATCTGAGAAACCAAAAGCCAGCAGGCGATGTCTTGGGCGCAGTACGTGTGTTTGATACCGTTCCTCATTCCATTCATTACAATGAGCCTGTCCTCCAATTTCTCCCTTCCACTGAGAGACACACTGGCTCTGGAGACTAGAACACAGACAATACAGATCAATGAAAACACCAGGACCAAAATCAACCCATATCCACAAGCACCAGCCTGGGCAGGAGAGGAAAGATGGGGATGTGAGACCGCATAAAAATGAGACGCAATCGATTCAGATCATCGCAAATGAACCGACACAATAGGACTTTCTAAAGCAATGAAAAATGTCGAAATAAAAGTCAGAATTGCATGATAACCTCGAGTCAGAATACAGCTAAACTCACCCCCAGACCGAAGTACATGGAATATTCTGGTGGCACACAGTTTGACTCAGTCCGGCAGATTAGAATACAGCCCGTAGAGACCCCCGTAAGGCTTTATTTTAGTGAACACATATTAGGCACTCATATGTAGCTTATAAGTGTTTGCCAGCCCCTTGAAGACACCTAGACACCTGCACACCCCCACACAGGTTGCTTGTTCAATCCCCGGATGTGAGCCAGTGATTGGAGGGTTGCTGAAATTACCTCTAACAGGGCAGCTACTACAGGACTAACAACATGAGAATAAGAAAACAGGTCGTTCCTTGTACACGATACCGTCTCCAACTGTCATCGCGTGACGCTGCATCATAGCTATCGAAATGCGAGGTTGCTTGGGAGTTGTCGGAATTGACTCAAATGGGAAACATGGGAATTGACTCAAATTGGAACATCAGGACTCATCAGGGGGATTCAAAGCGAGATATCGTGACTCACAGATTGTTTTAAGACGCAATGTCTACTATTGACTATTGACTAATAGTAGACACAAAAAAGCAACAAATCCACTGGATTACAGGGTAAAATTCCGCTTTAACTCACTCACTGCCGAAGTCTTCCAGAACACTCACCACCTAGAGTGCCAAGTGTTTTATGTGGTATTTACCGAGCAACATTACTTTGATCATTTCTTTGGGTGAATAAAGTCACCCTTGGCACTCTAGAATGTTGACAATTGACGGGCGACTTTATTCACCCTCGGCAGTGAATGAGTTCAGATCAAGTCAGATCACAGCCCACAAAGTACATCAAAAACACCATCACAAAAACCCATCACCATCACGTTATGAAGACAGAGGTGTCTCACCATGTGCCTACGCAGAATGGTCTGGCTCTTCATGTACTTGAGGCAGAACTCACACATGTAGAGGCGACCCAGGCGGGCGTACTCCTCTGGGTAGGGAGAGTGGTACCAGGTGTCCAGTTCGTAGCGGCCGAACACAATGGTCTTGATCATGTTGGAGCCCTCCGTCACCTGACCCTGCAGGCGGAGCTTCTCCTGTGGGGGAGGAGAGGGTGATGGGGGGAGGAGGGGGGAGGGAGGGGGGAGGAGGGAGTGGAGGCGGGAGGGAGGGTGGAGGAGGAGGGGGTTGGAGAGGAGGGGGAAAGAGTGAAGGGGGAGAAAATCAGGGGAGACAGGAAAGAGGAAGGAGAGCAGAGGAGAGAAGAGGGGGAGGGGGAATAAGAGGGAGGGAGAAGGGGAAGAGGAGAGGAGAGAAGATGGGAGGTGCAGAGAGAGAGGAGAGAAGAGGGGCAGGGGGCAGAGAGAGAGGCTTGATTACAGCGTTGAGTTAGAGGGCTAGATGCCCTATGGAATGTTCTAGATGTTTGGAGAGCTTTGTAATTTTGTATGGAAAAAGAGAGAGAAACACCTTTGCGGTCTGAAATGTGCATGAGAAGGATACATAGAGAGAGATTTGATTTGAAACAGTGGAGGCTGGTGGAGGTAGAAATCAGAGGACGGGCTGGATGGATGGGAATGGTATTAAACACGTTCCATACATTACAATCAACCCGCCCTACGATTTCTACCTCCGCCAGCCTCCCCTGATTTGGAGGTATGAAAGGCGAGCCTCTATCTTCAGTAAAACAAAGATACTGAATAGAGTAAAAAAAACTTCAAAACGAGCCACTAATCTGATATGTTTAGTTTAAAGACAGAAAAGGAACTGTCACCAAACTCCCATGCAGCTGGTCCACACTGATGTGGGGAGCCAGTTTATCCAGAACGCTCCCCGGGTTTCCCAGAATGCACTGCCCCACTGGGAGAGTGGTACGAGAGAGAGAGAGAGAGAGAGAGAGAGAGAGAGAGAGAGAGAGAGAGAGAGAGAGAGAGAGAGAAAGAGAGAGAGGGAAACAGCCCAGACAGGAAGTCGGTCAGTCAGTCAGTAGCCAATGGGCTGAGGGACAGAGATAGGAGGAAGAAGAGAAGATGGGAGGAGGAGGTGGAGGAGAAGAGGAGCGACGGGGCGGTGAGTTTTCTCTCTTACAAGATCGTCTGAAGCACGTGCCTGGGCTTTCCTGAACAATTCCAGATCGTAGTCACTGGTGATGTTCTCCAGGAGGGGCTCACGGTGGTTCCCATGGCTCTGGCGGTGCTCCTGGGAGAGGAGGAGGAGGAGGAGGAAAGGGGGGGGGGGGGGGGGGAGGAGAAAAGAGAACATGTGACCTCATCTTTACTATGGAGAGAAGAAGAGAAATAAGTTGTTTTTTACCTCTAAACAAGCCCTGTACCTCAACTGGACATACTGTATGGCTGGGCGATATTGCTTAAATATCATATCACATATTTTCAAAAAAGTTGATTTTATTTATTTTACATCTCAACTGGACAGATTATTTGACTACAAGATAACACTGACCTTTAGAGTGCTTTGTTTTTCGATTCTTTTTTAATAAACATGATCTGATGTGTTACATTACAGTGTGTTGACTAAAGCTCTACCCTAATATTTCTAATATAATACAGTTATAATCTGTTTATACCGTCTGAGCATATGTTAAGTGTATTATAAACCGTTATTATAAACCATTACACGGAAATGATGACATTCAAAATCAAATGTGAAAAAACTCATGTAGTACTGTAAATTGCTCTCACTCTTTCACGAGATTGAGTTCGAGGTTTTAGGTGTGTGTGTGTGTGTGTGTGTGTGTGTGTGATCCCATGGATTAATGGAATGGAATGAGGAATGGCATCAAACATGCATGTTTGATAGCATTCATTATTCCATTCCATGCATTGACACCATGCCTCATTCCATTCCATGTATTTCAATGAGCCTGTCCTCGAATTTCTACCTCCACCAGCCTCCCAGGCTGAAGTGTGAATAAAACAGTGCTGATGTGATGAGACAGTGAAGGCGATACATCATGTCACCTGACACCAGGGTTTAAAACCCGGCCCGTCCTCCGATTTCCACCTCCGCCAGCCTCCTCTGCTCGATACTCACCATGTACTTGTCCTTCTGCTCCTTCATCAGGCCAGAGTTCCTCTTCTTCCTCAGCTCCGTCACCCTCTCCTTGTACCTCATCTGCCTGTCGCTCGGGGCCTGGAGAGCCACAGGACACAACATCAACCACCAGCCACGCTCTCGGAAAGAAAAGGGTTCCATGGTTCTCCCCAGGATTTTTGAACAAAGTGGCGCTGGATTTCATTATCGAAACCGGACTCGCGTTGATTCACGTCAAAATGCGGAAAGAAATACCACTAAAAAGCTAAATTCAAAGAGGAACATCATAATTTCACTTTTGCTTTCGTTTTTAACAACGATGTCGTTGGCGATCAAAGATAGTATCTCTGTCATTACTAAATATATAGTTTAATTTGCCTTGAAATGTTTACAGAGTGGCACGGGCAAGGCTTCCTAAATCTTTTTGTTTCATGACCCCAAATTGGAGGTCCATTATTTCCTGTGACCCCAACAACTCCATAATAATGACGTCCAAGGGTTTTCTAATCGCCTAAAAGAGGCTCTAATTGGTTGGATTTGACAGTTCCCGAACCCCAGGTTTGGGAACCCCGGCCATAGAGAAAGGTTGGAGTATATCAGGATGAGGTGTTTAGAGAGAGAAGAAGAGTATGTTGATGTTACCTGGTGTCGTGTGGAATGTCTGTTCTCGTCCTGCCGGTGTGACAGCGTCCGCTCCTCCACCTGTTTGTCACGTGACGTGGCCCTCACCTGGAGAGAGACACGCCCCTTCCTGTCAGTCAGAGCCTCATATACAGCCCTTCATAACGCGCCCGCCATCTTGGAAAATCGGAACTTCACGTTCAAGTTATTTGCGTAGGGCATCCTATTGGTTGATTCTGATACTTGTGTCAGTGAGTGGGGAACGTCTTTGAATGACGAAGTTTCCAAGTCGGAAATTTCCATGTTGCGTACTTCAGAGCGCCTGCGAACGCAGCATCAATTCTAACATCTGCATAGGTGTCCCTGAATCTAGAGTAAACCAGGGGAGGCTGGTGGAGGTAGAAATTGGAGGACGGGCTCATTGTGATGCATGGAATGTCCTCGCAAAGCATGGAATGTCCCCACACAAATCAGGACTCCAACATCTGAGAAACCAAAAGCCAGCAGGCGAAGTCTTGAGCCCAGTGTATCAAAATGTTTAATCCGGATCAGAATGAGCCGTCTGATTTCCTCAATACTACTCCAAATCTGCCACATACAGTACCAGTCAAAAGTTTGGACACACCTTCTCATTCAATGGCTTTTCTTTATTTTTATTATTTTCTACATTGTAGATTCATATTGAAGACATCAAATCTATGAAGGAACACATATGGAATTATGTGGTAAACAAAAAAGTGTTAAACAAACCAGAATATGTTTTATATTTTAGATTCTTCAAAGTAGCCACCTTTTGCTTTGATGACAGCTTTGCAGACTCTTGGCAAGGTGCGTCCAAACTTTTGACTGGTACTGTATATCTGATCCCTGGATAGCAAAAAAAAGGATCCAGATCATTCTGAAGTTTTGAAAATGTTGACCTACCTTACATTCGTCAGCAGAGAGGTTGTGGTAGAGAGGACAACCTGATATAGAGAAGTGCCTCTCATGTCTCCCTGTAAGGTGGCCTAAGAGGGACAAAAGTCATGTGAGACAAATGGAGAAGAAGACTGTCAATAAGCATTACTAGATGTCAATATAGTCTTCATCATGTGATTCAGGGGAGGTTGGTGGAAGGTAGAACATTGCAGGATAGGCTCAGTGTAATGCATGGAACGGAATGAGGAATTCCTCATTCCATTCCATGCATTACAATGAGCCCATCCTCCGATTTCTCCCTCCACCTGCCTCTTCTGATTCATGTGGTGTGTTTTATGTGATATGTCTCATGTAATTTGTTATTGCAGGATAAATACAGTATTTTGAACGTAATAGAATAGAATCAGGATGCTTGTGGACAACAGGAAGTCTGTTGTGGGGATATGATGTACGTTGCGTGTTGTCTGTTTGCATTGTATTTATATGTGGAGGATTATTGAACAGAACAGATTAATGAACTGAACTGGAATGAACTGGACTGGACTGGACTGGACTGGACTAGACTGAACTGAATGAGGGTGCTTATGGACAACAGACAGGTAAAGGTTTTAATTGAATTGGACTGGACTGGACTGGACTGGACTGGACTGGACTGGACTGGACTGGATTAGACTGAACTGAACTGAACTGAACTGAACTGAACTGAACTGAACTGAACTGAACTGAACGAGAGTGCTTATGGACGACAGACATGTAAAGGTCCCTTACCCAGGGAGTTGCATCCCGGCGTGGGACACTTCATGTTGAAGTTGTAGGACTCGTGGAAGCGCCGGCGCTTGGGCCTGTGGGAGAGGTCGCTGCCGGAGTCTTTGAGTGACAGCTCCTTGGCCAGGCTCTCGTCGTGCGAGGCGTTGGGGCTGGAGATGTCGATGTCCGACTCCGACGAGGGAGCGTTGCCCGTGGGCGTGCGTGGCGGAGACTCGTCCTGGTCCGCAACTGCCTTCAGGTCTGTTAAGCCAATGAGGAGAGAGGATGGAATTTAAGGAGGGGCTCTCCTCCAATGAGGAGAGAGGATGGAAATTAAGGAGGCGTTCTCCTCCAATGAGGAGAGAGAATGGAAATTAAGGAGGGGTTTAACTCACATCCTAGACACCATGATCAAATCTGAAAAGGTATTTCCTCTCTCCTCGCTTCCCCCTCCTTCTCAAAACTCGAAGGAGAGGGTCAGAGGGGAGGAACCCCAGACCTTCTCCTCCAATGAGGATAGAGGACCCAAGGAATCAAGGAAAGACTTTTGAGATTCTCCTCCTCCTCCACCTTTTCCTTTCATCCATCCTCCTTCTCTTCCTCCGCTCCAACTTTTTCCCTTCCATCCATCCTCCACCCCTCCACCTTTTCCCTCCATCTATCCATCCATCCATCTTCCTCTCTGCCAGCTCACCAGGCTGCTCTGTCTCCGACCCAGAGGAACGACTTTGTCTCAGGGGGTATTTCTTGGGGGTGACTGGCACCCCCTGCTGGCTCCGTGTCACCCTGCGGGCTGAGAAGGTCACCACCTCCTCTGGGCCCAGTGCTGGTGGGGTCCGCTGGACCGGGCTGGAATCTACAAAGACAGGTTGTAAACAAGACAGCTTCTTCTACTTCTGGGGTATTTTAGTCTGGACTTGTCAAAGCAAAGGCCTAACACCCTGTACTACCAACAAGACTCAACACTCTAACACTTCAGGGGAGGCTGGGGAGGTAGAAATCAGAAGATGGGTTCATTGTAATGCATGGAATGAAATAAGGAATGGTATCAAACATGTCTCTCTGACACCATTCCTCATTCCGTTCCATGCATTACAATGAGCCCTACCTACACCAGCCTCCCCAGCCCCACATAAATAGATACAATCTAAAAGCCCAGTGCAGGCAACGTAAATTAAACATGACTGTAGTATTGTTGTAGCCAAAACATATATTGAAAAAATCTAAAAGCACTAGAATAATACAATTTGCCCATCCATTTGGAGACCCAAAACATGGCCAAAGAAAAACAGTAGCCAAGATATTAAAAAAAAAAAACATACAAAAAGAATAAACAACAACAAATTAACTACTTCCGCTCACATTCAGTCAACCTCGTGCCTAACGAGCCAGTAGCAAGGGAAGTTGAAAGCTTTCTAAACATCACAAAGTGTATCCAGTTTCCTAGAATAACAAAAGGGGTGGAAACGATGTCATTCCCTATTGAAACCAAGTCAGACAGAACAAGCAGGGCTCAGTGGGTCGGGGGTCTGCCTGTCTAAAACTATTCACAACTTATAACCCTGATTATCCTCATACAAAGGCTATTGTGAAAGAGAGGGTTTTGTCTATGGACAGTGCCACAAAGGAGACCCACAACATAAGAAAAAACGATGGGGGTTTCATATTGAATTTAACGTTAGATGTGTTGTACACACTACATATAGTACAGTAACTGCATATAGAAGTTCAAGAAGTTAGTCATTTAATGATCATGAAAGACTCAAACGCCAGTATGTGCAAATATGACCGGTAATCAGAACTTCTAGAGTTAAAGCATGCTATTATGCATTGTCGTTTCTCGTCTCAGTTTCCACTGTTTGCTTGTAAATGTTGTCATTCAATTAAAACAAAGCAAGACAGATACCTTGCGAGCTTTGGCTGAGTCGCAGCGAGGCTCGGGTGAGTCGCGTGTTCCTTCGCCTGTGCGCGTCGTTCTCGGAGCTGTCGGTGTGCTCGAGGTCTGCGGAGAAATCCGAGTCCTCGGTGCCGTCGGAACTGCTCCCAGCGTTCCTCTTTGACAAGAACAAAGCCGAGACATAGCATCAGTTATGCAAAGTTGCGTTGCTAAAACGACTAACTTCCCCTCACTGCAAGCGTCCCTACAATATGAACAAACATGTCATGACAGCTGAGTTTTAAGTATGACAAGAAGACAGTTTTACCACTGGATAATTCAGTAATGCTCCCATGTTCGGAACACCATGCCCCACAATCTTGACAATTATCCAAATAACCGCATCCCAAGGAAAAATAACTCAGTGTTCCATTGCTCGAGTTTAGGCTAATAAATCTTGCTGAGTAAGCATTAAGTTAAATACTGTAAATCAAAACCATGGTTTAGGGCGCGATATGTCTCAAAACCACATCTAGCCTGCTACGTTTAAAACGGAATGATTGAATGACCCTCGAATGGATCGCCAAGAAGACCAGAAAAAGACATTGACAGGACATATAACCAGCAGAGGTTGTTGGAACGTCAAATAAACAGAAATCTGAATGCAGCCCATCCACTAAAATAACCCACAAGACGTTTGTTGACGATATTATGTGGTGTAAATCAAGATTTATGAGGACTTGACAATCTAAGTACAATGAATGGATGGATGGATGGATGGAGGGGGTGCGCACTACCACAACAGACGCACGCGAGCAACACTTCCGTGTCTCCCACAATGCACGCTGTCAAAACATAAACTAAAGGGGGGAAACTATCAAATCAACGGGGGAACCGTCCTCACAAACATCTAAACAAGTCATAAATCGGTTACAACCAATTCAAACCCGTTGACACGAGTGACTAAACACTACATGTGTATTTATGGATAATATGCTTTAGCTAAAGCTGTCTGAAGACAGTCAATGCAACGTTGTTGTTGTGGGGCCATCGTTTTACTGTAACCAATGGTTGTTGAGGAGGGGTGGGGCATTAAAACATTCAACCAATGGGTACAATGCAATTCCTTATTCTGCCCAATCATAACATAAAAAAACACTTTACTCGCTTGCAAGGTACAACTTGTTCCCTAACGACTAACGAGCTGGGTAAAGGCTACATTACTCTGAATATCTGCAATAAATTAGCTGATTAGTCGTCAAACTCAGATCTGAATTCACGTCTTGAGTAACAATACAATGAAACGGTATTGTCACGCGTCCTCAAACACGCCCAATAGTCATGACTCCCACTTCTATGACGATGCCAGCGAAGCTCAACTGATATGGCAGACTAGCTTGCTTGCAATTATCAATGCATGCCTTGACATGGCATGCAATGTAATAGTGTGCCTAAATAGTACACGCACCAATGCATTTCACTCGGTGCATTGCCATTTATACGCACAGGCGAAGCATCTAGCTGACGTTGCAATGATATTATATTATTTGATAGCTAGCTAGCTTGCTTGATAGCTGACTTCGCCACTTCTTCTACGTTGATGCTGCAAATGAACGAACAGTTCATCTTACCTTTCTCCGAGGCATATCTCACTAAGGGCGTTATCCCACGATTATGCACTTATTTCAAGCTGTCGATATCCACAATGTGTTAGCTAATGAGTCTAAAATACTGGAAATGAAATCCTCTCATACAGTGAGATGGGCCAACTATGCGCGCAACAATTTTTTCTTGCCCGCATTTCCGGGTTGCGTTCAAGGCATAAACGTCTGGGAACGTTTTGAAACGTTTTTAATTTCAACCATGCGAGCATCCCTACATTTTGTGCGTGGATATTCTGTTCTATTCGCCCCTAGTTGAAAATTGAAATTATCTTTTGAATTAATGCATTACTAAAATAGAGTTGATTTGGGTGAGGCAATTCTGGTCATAGGCCTACTCCATTATCAGATCAGATCAGTATCTGAGTATCAAAGCCTACTTTTTTCAGAATACTCTTCAGAACACTCTTATGTATTTTCAGTGGAGGCTGGTGGATGTAGACATCGGCGCTCAGGCTCATTGTAATGCATGGAATGGAATCAGGAATAGTATCAAACACTTGGTATCAAACACAGATGTCAGAGTGTAATGATACCATTCCTCATTCCATTCCATGCATTACTGACTCCATTCCATGCGTTACAATGAGCCCATCCTCCGATTTCTACCTCCACTGATGTATTCCTACGTCCATGCCACACATATTCTTCCTCCACTGCACTTCAAAACAAATATGCTAATAACATTGTTTATTTTCAAAGTCTTGTGCAAGAATAGGTGACGAAAATAGCTGTAGGGTGGGAGGATGTTAAATGTCACTGTCCCCAGACAGGGTCTTCCTCTCGGACTCCCTCATCTTCTTGCAGGGGGGCCTGTGTCTTTCACAGAGTGCAACATTGTAGCAATGTCGGGATATAAGGTGTTGTCCCTGGTGGGAAGCTGACTGAGGAAGACAGGGCCGGTGTGGCGGGCCTCAGGCTCCCTTCTGGGAGGCACCTCCAGCTCCCCAACGCTCCCCTGGTGGAGGTTGGGGTTCAGGCTAGCCTCGGGACCCAGAGCAGAGGTACCAGGCCCAGGGCGGGGTCTGTAAGAACGACCCTGAGGATCCAGAGAGGTAGTTCTAGGCAGAGAAGTAGTTCTAGGCAGAGAGGAAGTTCTAGACCCAGAGAAGGGGTTCTGGCTGCCCTGTTGACCCAGAGTGGAGGCTCTAGGCCTAGGGCGGGGGCTGTGGCTGCCCTGGGGGCCTATAAAGCTGGCCCTACAGTCAGGGCGCCGTCTGTAGCTGCCCTGGGGGCCTACAAAGCTGGCCCTACAGTCAGGGAGCGGTCTGTAGCTGCCCTGGGGGCCTACAAAGCTGGCCCTACAGTCAGGGAGGGGGCTGTGGCTACCCTGGTAACCCAGATAAGCGGTCCTAGGGTTGGGGAAGGACTCATAAGCGCTGACAATGTCCGGGTCCACCCCCTGGCAGTAGAAGCTGATCCTCAGTGTGTCATCAGGTCTTCGGTTGGACACATGTGTAGAGTGTCCAGAGCGAGACGCTGCATGACGTCTGATGGATCTTGTAGCTGTGTCCTCTACACCTGTCCGTGCGTTGGTAACAGAATGTGTCCTTGCTGTTAGGGCACTCTGGGTTTTACATCTGTACCTCTCACCTTTACCTGCCCGCTGGGCTCCCCGACTCTGCTGCTTATGTGTTTGACAAATCCAATGCCGATTCGTCCTCTCTCTGGTGTTGCGAGGGAGGTCCACAGGCTTCACTCCGTTTGAGAGGACATCTTTATAACCATCTTTATCTTCAACATAAAGATGATGGTTATAACAAGCATTTTTATCTTCAACAAGCACAGGGCTGTTGAAATCCTCCTCAGGCCAGAGTTTGGCACGGGCAGATAATCTGGTGGGAATCATTCCTAGTGAACTAGTTCTCAGCAGCTGGCAACATCCATGTGGCTTCCTTTTTTAACTTTAACTCCCAGCTTGATGTAACATGTCAGTTTTTATTTCAAACTAAAAACTTGCCTGACAGCTCACAGATTAATTGTTTTCAATGTGGGCATGGTGGATGACGTCACAATGAAACAGCTCTGTGTGACATCATCATCCACAGTGCACAAGTGTTGTGATCAGAGTGCTGCATTTTTATTGTGTGCATGGTATATGACATCACAATGGAACAACTCTGTGTGCTGCATTTCCCAACAAGTCTACTGATAATAGTGAATAATAATAATAATAATAATAATAAATAATCATTTATTTTGTATAGCGCCTATCTCAGTACTTAAAGACACTACATTCCATGGAGAGAACAAGAACAGATGGATAAATAAAAAGTAAAACAAAAGCACAATCAGTAAAAACAACAATAAAAATAGTTAAAGATTACAAGCAAGTTTAAAAAGATGGATTTTGAGGGAATAAAAGTTATGGTCAAAATCAGAACAAGCCCCTCTAATACAGATAAACCCTGCAAGCTTGTAGAATAGGGCTCCGGGCAGCTGAGAGGAAATGGAGAAAATCGGCCTCCCTGATGACCTAAAACCTTATCTCTCTCTTCTCCTCAACTACACCTACTCTGCATCAGCTGCTAAAGCTTCTTACTACTATTCCAAAATTCAATCCTCTGCCTCTGACCCAAGGAAACTTCACATTTTCCTCACTCCTCAACCCACCTCCTCCCTGTCTGCAGATGACTTTGTCCCCTACTTTGAAAAGAAGGTTGATGACATTAGCAGCTCTTTCTCTCTACCTCTCGCCAACACTGCTACCGCTCCTCCCAAACCCACTGCGCTACATTCGGTCTCTGGGCTACATTCGGTCGTTGTCCTCTCCACAAGCCCTCACCACTAATTCTTCCTTCTTCTGACATTGTGACTGCCAATGGCCCCTGGTCCTAGCATATATTTGTTTTTGTTATGATGACTGATGGATAGATGATTCACTTACTTAGACAAATGTACTTGTTGTAAGTCGCTTTGGATAAAGGCGTCTGCTAAATGTCAAAAATGTAAATGTAATACCATGTGGAATAGAGAGAACTGAACTGAAAAAATGTTTTGGTGTTATATATTTTATTCACCACGAGATGTCAGTATTGTATCTTGTTCACTCTAATCCATCATTTGCCCACTGAAGGAAGCGAAAAAGAAATGTTAGATTATTATCGATAGATTATTCTGCCATTTAGCTTTGACTAGATGATGATAGTCTCTTGTAAAATAACACATTCTAGTAAATGGAGAACACCACCAAGAACGTTCTGAGTCAAAATTAGCAGTGAACTTCATATCAGTTGGCCAATCAGGTCACTCAGGAAGCATAACTTTTCAACAAGATTTCTACAAAAATGTAAATCAATGTTGTATATGTTTTATGTCAAGTTCATTTTATTTTACTCACACACCAGATTTGATTTTCATTTGACCTCTGACCTCTGACATGGTGAGTGCATGTCAACAGTTCTGTTCTTCATGTCTGACAGGATAGGGAGATAATGTGTGGGTCTGATGTAACTTTCCCTTCTCCTTTCTGAAACTATAGGGAGAGGGTCTTACGTAACTTTCCCTTCTCCTTTCTGAAACTATAGGGAGAGGGTCTTATGTAACTTTCCCCTCTCCTTTCTGAAACTATAGAGTGGGGGTGTAAGTTCCCTTGTTCCTCCCCCCCCCCTCCACTCCCCTCTTACGCTTTTTTCTTTTATATCCAGAAAAGTCTCACGCCCTCCGTTTCTCCCCGCATTCCTCTCAACCTACTCTGGTATTCCTCTCAACCTACTCTGGTATTCCTCTCAACCTACTCTGGTATTCCTCTCAACCTACTCTGGTATTACTCTCAGCCCACTCTGGTGATACTTCACACACTAAATGGAGAGGTGTTCTGATACGATATGAAGGCTGAATCTACAGTCTACTATTGATCTTTGTCAATACATGTGTTTGATGTGTTCCATGCACTTTATTGACCGTATAGCAGCACAACATTTGGGTTTAGATTCAGGCTGTTTCAGGGGAGGCTGGTGGAGGTAGACATCGGAGGACAGGCTCATTGCAATGCATGGAACGCAGTGCCGAATGGTGTCGAACTTGGGTGTTTGATTCCTCAATCCATTCCATGCATCACAATGAGCCCCATTCCTTATTCCGTTCGTGGCATTACAACGAGCCCCGTCCATTGTTTGATTTGGAGATTGCTCTGATTGGGGAAACTCTAAGATCTCAAAGTAACATGAGTTTCCTAGTGGGTGATTTTTAGGCGATTAGAATACACTTAGACATCGTTATTATGTGTTGGCATAGCCCACAATCAAGTTGTTGGGATCATAGGAAATCATTGATGTCAATTTGGGGTCGATCACTGAGTGTAGGAGTTAGTGAGGGGCCTTCTCCACTGACCTGAGATGTGGACCCTGGACAGACACACACACACCTGGACGCACCAGAACACTGTCCACAGGGCCCCGCGGACACATCTGACGGGGAGAACAACAGATTACTGCTATCTACCATCTTGACATTATAGTGATTTATTTTGTACTATCATGATAATCCCATTAATTCTCAGTTCAGGTCTTCATTGTTCATACTAATACACAGGGTTTAGCCACAAAGCGCAGATTAGCCAAAAGTTAATTATACTGTATTATACTGTGTTAATTAAATTATACTGTAGCTTGTTTTCCGGACACAGATTAAGCCTAATCCTCGACTAAAATGCATCTCCACCTCACTAGTTCCTGATCATGTGACTCCCGTGCTCCCTGAGCAGAATGGCGAGGAGTGATGACATCATAGCGTAGTAGACCCCTGCAGCCCCCATGGCGTGGCCCGAGGGACTTCCTGTCAAAAGAGAGTTGTTGTTGTCATGACATCCACAGTCATGCTTTGAATTTGATTGAAATTAGTTTAGTTGGAGGGATTTGAATTGAATTATATCGAGTTGAATTGAATTGAATTGAATTGAATTGAATTGAATTGAATTGAATTGAATTTAGATAGGTAGATAGGTAATTTATTGATCCCTGAGGGGAAATTAAGGCGTTACAGCAGCTCACATCACAAACAACTAAATAAAGTGATAATAGAATACTAGAATAAAACAGACATCTGAAAAATTATATACAGTAAGAACAGTCCAGTTATGATTTAACATCCCCCAGCCTGACTCTGATCACCCCGATCGAGCCAGCTGGAGGAGGAATTGTACTGTTGTCTTATTGGCAGAAAATATCTCCTATACTGCTCAGTGCAACGTGGTTGTAATAGTCTGTTGCTAAAGGAGCTTCTCTGCTCTGCCACAGTGTCATGTAGGGGATGGGAGGGATTGTCCATGATGGCCAGGAGTTTGGTCCTCATCCTCCTATTGGCTACCTCCTCCACAGTGTCCAGGGTGACACCGAGGACAGAACCTCCTTTCCTAATAAGCTTGTTCAGCCTCCTGGTGTCACCTTCCTTGATGCTGCTGTCACGCCCTCCACTTCCACCTAGCCTGTGCCAGGCTCTCTCCCTCTCCCCTGTCTGTCTCTGTCTGTCTGTGTGTGTTTGTGTGTGGGTGTGGCTCCAGGCTCCAGCCATCCAGTTCACCTCATCATCTCCACCTGCTCGATCTTCACACCTGCGGTTCATCAGCTCATCAACTTGCAGTATTTAAACCCCGGCTTCCCATCCACTCATCACCATCGTTTGTTGTGCTTACATGTCAGTCTTGCGCTCGGCCTCTTTGTAGCTATTATCTCTCAAAAGTTTGTTGTGTCTAATCTTTGTCTAAATGTGCTCTCTCTGTGCTTTAGTACCACTTCCGGTTTCTGCCTGCCCATCTGCCTACCCTGCCTGTCTACCTGTCCTTCCTGCCCTGCCTGTCTGCCTGTCCTGTCTGCCCTGGCTGCACTGCCTACCTGCCCAGCCTGCTTGCCCTGTCTACCCTGTGACCCAACCGCTTATCATTTGACCCTGCCTTCCCGTTCCGCCTGTTCCTTCATTAAAACCTGGTTCTTTTATATACGTGTCCTGCCACTGTGTCCTGCGCCTGGGTTCCTCAGCTCTGACCGTAACAGCTGCCCCCCCCAGCATACCACCGTGTACAGAACAGCGCTGGCCACCACTGACTGGTAGAAGAATGTTCAGCAGAGTCCTGCACACGCCAAAGGGACCTGACCCTCCTCAGGAAATAAAGCCGGCTCTGGCCCCTCTTGTACAGGACATCTGTGTTACCAGTCCAGTCCAGTTTATTGTCCAGGTGCACCCCCAGGTACTTGTAGCTTGGGACCACCTCCACTTCCTCTCCCTGGATGGAAACAGGAGACAGGGGGACCCTAGTCCACCACTATCTCCTTTGTTTTGCTGATGTTGAGTAACAGGTGGTTCTGCTCACACCACTCAACAGAACTGCCCACCAGTCCTATATACTCCGTCTCCTGGCCTCCACTGACACATCCCACAATAGCAGAATTGTCTGAGAACTTGGCTGCAGATGGTATGGTAAATTTCTATAGCAAATAAAGAGAGAACATTCGACATAGGACAGGACAAAGAGGCCAAAAGTGAGTTATGAAAACCAATTATAAATATTCCATGAGAAAATAGGTTAAGGGATAGAGGGAGTGATGATTTATGGAGAGACTGATAACAGTGACTAGAAGTCGGTATGTGAAAGGAGGTTCATCAGTACCAAGCACTAGAACCACAGTACTAATCAGTACCAAGGATGATGTAATCTTCTTGTGATAATTAAGATGAGCTCACCACAAATATTGTAGCAACCCGAGAACTATCTTTAGAAATGGGAGGGGAAACCAAGCCGTGACGAGGTATAGGAACCGGGTGAATGATATTGGTGGCGAGCAGACAGGATGTGTAAATGATTTGCATATGAGGGATGGAACCTAAATTTGAATTGTATAAACATGGTGTACTGTATTTTAACTTGGAATTCCACCACAATGGCAAGCATCTGTGTTGTGCCTGAAGTCCGAGGTATAAAGGGTGAAGAGGAAGGGAGCCAGAATTGTCCCCTGGGGGGCGACAGTGCTGCTCACCACCCAGTCCGACACACATCCCTGGAGCCATACAAACTGTGGCCTGTTGGTCAGGTAGTTCATAATCAAGGAAACAATGGGGGAGTCCACCTGCATCCTCAGCAGCTTATCCGCAAGTAGTAAGGGCTGTATGGTGTTAAATGCACTGGAGAAGTCAAAGAACATAACCCTCACAGTCCTGCCAGCCTTATCTAAATGGGAGTGAGCTCTGTGTAGCGGATAGATAATGGCATCATCCACACCAATGTCTGCCTGGTAGGCAAATTGCAGGGGGTCCAAGGATGTTTTCGCCAGGGGCCTCATGTGTGCAAGCACCAGTCTTTCCATGGTCTTCATGATGTGGGATGTCAAGGCTACTGGTCTATAGTCATTCAGAGCACTGGGGTTCCTTTTCTTTGGTACCGGTACCAGGCAAGATGTTTTCCACATTGAGGGGACCTTTTCAAGACTGAGGCTCAGGTTAAAGAGGTACTGGAGTACTCCACACAGCTTGTCCGCGCAGACTTTGAGCACCCTCGGGCTCACACCATCAGGGCCCACAGCCTTCCTGGTGCGGAGTTTCCCCCGTTCTCTCTTCACCTGAGCCGTACTGATAAAGACACTGGAGTGGGGGGTGGTTCTTGTCGTCGAGGAGGGCCTTTAGGTCACTTGTAATCCAAGGCTTGTTGTTGGGAAAACACAGCACCCTCCTGGTAGGTATGGTGTTGTCCACACAGAAGTTAATGTAGTCCGAGATGCAATGTGAAAGACCATCAATGTCCTCCCCATGTCAGAGAACTTCTCAGTCCATTGTCTCAAAACAGTCCTGCAGAGCCTCATCAGCCTCCTGTGTCCATCTCCTCACAGTCCTAGTGGTCACAGAGTGCTGCTGGACTAGAGGCTCATACATGGGCTTGAGGTGGACTAGGTTGTGGTCCGATCTGCCCGGGGGGGGAGTGCTGTAGAGATGTAGGCGTTCTTCACATTAGCATATAACAGGTCCAGTGTTTTGTTCTCCCTAGTGGGGCATTTCACAAACTGGGAGAACGTTGCCAGTGTTTTTGTCAGGGTGACATGGTTAAAATCCCCAGAAATTGCAATGAATGCACTGGGGTGCTGGGCCTGTAGTCTCGCGATAACAGCGTGCATAGTCTCACACGCTGCCTCCGCATCGGCAGGGGATATATGCGACCACAACAATAACATGTGTGCGAGCTACGGATGCTTTCCTTCATGTGAATATGGCCAGGATTGCACCATCTGTTGTTGACAAATACAGCAACTCCTGCGCCTCGCTTTTTGTCACACTGACAGTGAATCCTGTCCGCCCGCACTGTCTGAAAGCCCTCGATGGTGGTGTTTGCGTCAGGAATAACCTCCTGCAGCCATGTCTCCGTAAAAACACATAAGACTGCATTCATTCATTATTTCCTCTGGGACACTGGGCTGCTGGCAAACAACCACTGCCGGCTGAGCCAACCGGATCAGCTGTTCTCCATTAGTAGTAAAACGGTGAAAAAGTAAATAAAAAGTTTGTCTGATTTAACAAACAGTATAAAAAACTACTATAAATAACTAAAAAAGACGGAGCTGCTGAAACAGGCAGCCAGCTCTACCGGCGCCTTATTGATCCGCAAATTATCTTTGCCTTAAGCAGCAGACATTGACCTACAGGACAAGCGTAGGAGGTGAGTACGGTGTTTTGATTGGTTGATGAAAGGCTCACCTGAATCCGTCTCATACGTCATGGGGAACTGTTCGATTGGTGGCAGTAGCGAGTTGCCATTGTAACGAGCCTCCTGAACCCACCAATAAGGACGCTCTCCGAACAGGATCCTGAATAGAGTAGAGTCAAATAGAGTAGAGTAGAGTAGAGTAGAGTAGAGTAGAGTAGAGTAGAGTAGAGTAGAGTAGAGTAGAGTAGAGTAGAATAGTCATGTTTTGAAAACTCTCAGCTTTATGGAACATTTTCACATGAAGTCACAATGAGCTGTGACTTGTTTTGTCCATAAACAAACGCAGAGCTGTCGGGAGAAAATACAGAATATTTAACTTCTAAAAGCCTTAATGAACCCAATCTCTTGAATCGTCATCTAAGTGTACCTGCCAGGTTATGAACCTCTGGGACCTCTCTTATCGATGCCATCCTCATGGTCAGAGAGCTACATCTGGGCTTAGAAGTCGCAGGCAGGGCTACCATCCTCATCACAAGAGCGTGATTCCAAACCCTCTCCGCTACCTTAGCCCGGTAACCAGCATTAGTCATCCGTCACCAATCACTCACCATTTGAAGACGAGGTTGAGCCAGTCTCCGACCACTGCCACCCACACTAGTTTGACCCCTGTCGCCTGCCGTAGATGAAACCACACGGGGAACAGCACGAAGAAGGTGTTCCGCAGTGGTCCATCGCTGTGGAAACCAGGAGGAACAGTCCCTGGGTGTCTCTGTAGTGGGTCTGGAGGTAATGGGTGGCGTTCACCCCGTAGCCATGAAGATCATCCATGGCGTCTTCTTCTGATTGGTCGACTTGGAGTAGTACAGTAGGAGTCTCTGGAAGGGGCACTCCTAAAGAGGTGCACTGATCGGCCTGGGTGACTGTTCCACTCTCCAAGGGAGTGGTCCAAGTTTCCATGGTAATGTGATGTCTCCGTGGCCGCTGTCAGAAACCAGGCCAGTGTTCTCCTGCTGCTCTGCTATTTGCTCAACACACCATCACCTTCCTCATGGGGCTAAAAATAACAGGTAGTATGACAGCTACTGCACACACACACACACACACACACACACACACACACACACACACACACACACACACACACACACACACACACTCATATCCACTCACACTAGCATGTGCACACACAAACACACTCACACACATGCACACTAAAGCGTATGCATGCACACACACACACACACACACACACACACACACACACACACACACACACACACACACACACACACACACATTCAGCCCCCTCCCTTGTTGTAGCAGAGACATCTTGTTATTCTAGTTCCTTATCTCTCCGCCCACTATACTGGGGAGAGGAAGGCCAGGGACTAGGCCTTCTCTAGAAGAGAGGTCTGTGTCAGTTTACGACATTAGAATGTAAATAGTTAGGCTATGGTCATGGTTCCTGGAACTAAACCTAATCCCACACAGTGTGTGTGTGTGTGTGTGTGTGTGTGTGTGTGTGTGTGTGTGTGTGCGTGCGCGTGTGTGTGTTTATCTATTTATCTATTCTATCTTAAGTATCTATGCTCGGACCATGTGTGTTTACTTAGACAAGGCCTCATGTTTAGCTACATCTGTGTAAATGTTTATCGGATTAATAGAGGGGTCATTTAATCATTGTGATTCTTTGATGTGGCAGTCAGTTTTTGCAACGTAGGATACAACAGTTGTCTTCAGGGGAGTAAGTCACCTGGTCCCGGACAAGCCTCCATTTGTCACGGTTTATAGTGTCATGCACAGAATGCTTGTTCACTTGTCCTTGTAGACCCCTTTCCCATCAGTTAGGGATTGTTGAGAGAGTTGGTTAAGAGAGTTGGCTGAGAGAGCTGGTTGAGAGAGTTGGTTATGAAAGTTGGTTGAGAGATCTGGTTGAGAGAGTTGGTTATGAGAGTTGGTTGAGAGAGTTGGTTAAGAGAGTTCGTTGAGAGAGCTGGTTGAAAGAGTTGGTTATGAGAGTTGGTTGAGAGAGCTGGTTGAGAGAGTTGGTTATGAGAGTTGGTTGAGCTGCTTACACAGCAGGCTAGTGGAGAGGAGCTATAAGATAATAATGAAATAGTAATGAAACTGGGTTAAAATTGGGGGAAATTAGAGATGGAGAGAAGAAATGCTATCATAACGTACTGTAAGTGAACAAGAAGAGAGGAGAACAAGAATAGAGATTGACGGGAAAAAAGTGAAGGCGGAAACTGAGAGAGAAGGACGACGCCGTGTAAAACTGAAACGAGGAAGAGTTGGTGGAGAGAGTTGGTTGAGAGAGTTGGTTGAGAGAGTTGGTTGAGCTGCTGACACAGCAGGCTAGTGGTGAAGAGCAAGAGGAACTGCTCAGTTCTGAAACTTGTCATGGAAATCTATTACTTATCAATAAAGAGAGTACTTTCAAATGACTTCAAACCTCTATAAGCTTTATTTTAATGGTTTAATAGTTAGTTCTGCTCATACAGAGATACAACAGGATATGCAAAACAGGTAAAATGGTTCCTAGCACCACACGGTCCATAACGCCAGCAGTTTATGATCAAATGTATCTGATGGGACAGTATCTTGTTTTGGTTGGACAGTCTCCACATATTAATTAAGGAGACCATGAGTGCTTACAGTAAGCACTTCAAGACCATCTTCTGCACACTCTTGCATTCAGCACGCCTCCACATATAATGGAAAATTACAGCAGTTCAACAGTTCAATGAAAATACAGTATTCTAAGTTAACCTTTCCTACAATCTATTCGGTACAAATCATCTCACATTAATTTTTCTATCACAAACTGGATGAACAACCTCATCACTACAGGTCCCGATTGGTTAGACCCCAGAGTGATCTGATTGGTTAGACCCTCAGCGATACTCAATTTGATACCACTCCTCATTCCATTCCATACATTACAATGAATCTGCATCAACTTCGACACTGTAGAACAACATAGTTGTTGTTTTTGTTGTTGTTGTTGTTGTTGTTGTTGTTGTTGTTGCCAAATATAAGATTAGTGGTGTCCTTTCATCTTCAGTAATGCCTAAACAGAAGCTACAACAAAAGAATGGTAATGAACATGGTGGCTGTTGTTTGCATTGCAGGTCCTGGTAGTAGGGCTGTTGTTTGTATTGCAGGTTCTGGTAGTAGGGCTGTTGTTTTCCACATGTGGTGATTTGTTTAGGTAGCAATGACAGCTCACACTTACTTACCAAGCATCTGGACTCTGTCTCCCTGTCCTCCCTCTCTCCCCCTTGCGCTCTCTCTCT
>NC_139663.1:14875116-14937572 GCF_951799395.1 Argentina silus
GTGTGATCTGGTTTCTATTTCCTGCTACCTCCATGGGGACCACAGGGACATGCTTTGTTATCAAAGACTATTGAAACCAAAACAGCTGACCTCCGGTCCGTTGAAACAAATATTCGCCTTTTTTTATTCTGAGATAAAACTACTCAGATTCTTTATGTAGAAAAGAAACAAAACAGAACAATGAAACATTCAGGGGTTACTACACATAGAAATAGAATGAGTAGAACAGAAATTTGGCTCCAAAGATGGCTGTCATGGAATTGTAATATGTAACATATTGTACATTGTATACAATTATATTGGAATAGATAATTGGAATTGGAATGGACATGAACATTCTACTCATTCTAATTCTATGTTCCAGCATCTCCTCATGTTAGAGAGCGGTCGATGCCACAATACAACTGGATGGAAAACCTCAGTGCATAACAGAACAAAAACGTATAAACATATAAAACTATGTAAAAAAAAATAATCTATGTATTATCTGTGTAATTTAGTGTAACACTTTAATGAGGCCTTAAGCAAGTCTGTACAACAGTTGACATGAAATGACAGTCTGGGCAACAAACACAGTGCCATCGTGAAGGGTGACCTGTTCTGACCTATTCTGTGCTTGACTGAGTTTGCCTGGAGCAATGGAACGAATGGAGTAAACCCCGCCCACCCCCGGCTCTCCAGGCAGGCTCAAGCAGGTCAATCCTTGAACTTCATGGTGCCCTCAAAGCCGTGGAAGGTGAAGGGCTGGCGGGCGGGGCTGCAGGTCTCTTCAGCAACACAGGCCATCTTGTTGTCATCACAGCTGAGCTCAGTCCCTGGGCTGATGTACACGCTGTCCAGGGAGTGGATTGACGGGTCCTCGTCAAAGTAGTTGTGAGGCCTCAGGATGACTCCGCCCCCGTTGCCCACGGTCACCGTGTTGGGGATGTCCTCCGCGTGAGGGATGTGAAGGAAGCCGGTGGTAACCCAGGCAACCAGGTCCTAAGAAGAAAGAAAAAAAAGATCATAAAAAGATATGGTAACTATGAAAACATTTTTTCACCATTTATAAAGCCAAGTTACTGTGAAGCAGCCATTTTGAAGGTAAAACTGAAGCTAAAGACTTTACGGATTCAATTCACCCTTTATAAAAAAAACAACAACAACAGGTTCTTCTCACCTCGTTCTCGATACTCTCATCGTCCTCAATGTACTTGCTAAAGTCCACTGCTGGAGTCCACATGTTGTTCTGGCTGTACAGGCTGCTGCTGGTCTGCTCTAAGTCCTTGTGCTTAGTGATGGCTACTTTATACCTGACAACAACACACCACCACCACAGAGAAGCTGTTACTGTCAACTAACAGGTAACAGCTCAGCTACTGACAGAGACAGAGAGAGAGAAAGAGAGAGAGAGAGAGAGAGACAGAGAGAGAGAGAGAGACAGAGACAGAGAGAGAGAGAGAGAGAGGGAGGGAGAGGGAGGGAGAGAGACAGAGAGAGGGAGGGAGAGAGAGAGAGAGAGGGAGGGAGAGAGACTAACTAAACTAGGTTGTATGTTGTATGTACAGTTTTTTTTAAGACAGAGTTTCATCCCCTCAAAACACACCACTTCAGCCCTGGGCTAGGAGGGAGAGAGGAGGGGGGGGGGGGGGGGGGGGGGCCTCACCGTGCCCAGGACATGGATCTCTCCTCGGGCTCCGTCTCAGGAAGGTGGTCCCCGGCGAAGCTCACCACCTGGAGGCGGTAGGAGCGCTGCTGGCCCCAGCGGTTGGTGCGGTTGCTGGCGACGTGAAGGTAACGCGGCGTCTTGGTGTCGTAGCGAAGCGCAGCCTCCTTCTCCGTCTTTAGCTGGCCCTCCACCAGCTGTGGAACCATAGCGTGGCGCTCCGGCATCCAGGGCAGAGACACGTTCACGTACTTCATGTCCTTGGTCAGGAACATGTTCTTGACCCCTGTGGGCAGGAGGGGAACTAAGCTTAGCGACTGAAGACATTACGACAAGCCGCACTGGAGTGGAGAATGGAAATGATAGCCGGAGAGTTTTTCGGAGAGTTTTTCACACACACACACACACACACACACACACACACACACACACACACACACACACACACACACACACACACACACACACACACACTGCTGAGTTTTTCCTGCAGGTCAGATCATATGATCAGTAACCTTCCCAGGCTATTGTGCACAGTGCATATAAGCCTGGAATAACAACAACTCAAACCTGGCCTTAGTGGGAGCGAATTTAAAGATTTGTTATTATTTGATTTCAGATAAATTTCAAATTTCAAATAAAACCTGTTGTGTGCAAGCACTGGGGGGAGCGGAGTGCTGTGGGAGATGAATGCGAGGTAAAGCCAATGGCTATGCGCCTTCCGTTTCTGGCGCTCTTTCCATTGGCTTAATGAAGGCCAAGTTTTACGCATTGGTTCACCAGACCTTTCGTGCATTTGGGCGGGAATGTCTGGTAAGGAGACCATATGATCAGTAATGAAACCCAAGATCATGTGATCAATATTGGAGCTTAAGACCTTTTTAGTATAGAGTTAGTATTTTTAGCAATAGCATAGAACTCTACAGTGTAAATTCTCTATTAGTCTGTTTGTATCTCCGTTTTTGAAAGTCTCTGGCAGCGTCGCCCCGCTCGTTTTGCTATGCCGTCATATCCCAGAGTCTGCCTTTAAGTGTCACTAAATGTAGGCTACATGAGAAGCACTTATAGTTACATCGGTCTCTACATTTCATATATGCACATCATTGAAATAAGCCACACGTAGACACTCACCTAGCACGTCCAGGTCCACTTTGAAATTGATGAAGTGTGTGTGGATGTTTCCGATGGTGTTTTCCGCCACCTGGTGTCCGTATTGTGAACTGCCGTTCATCTTGAAAGAAGCGGAGATGTATCCAGTGGCATGCACTTTGGCCTCAACGGAGCCGCTCTGGTAAAAGATGAAGTCCCACACATAGTCGTAGTTTCCTATGGCCGTGATAGTCCTAAACACCAACGCACTGTTAACCATGCCTCCGTAACTATTGTGGAAAAAGTCAGAAAAGTGCCTCCGGAGAGGACGACCGATATTGTGCTCGAAAACGCAAATTGAATTCCTGAATCTGTGAGGGGCATTGATGTCGATGTATCTGGTTGTGTCAATATATGTGGCGTCGTAGGGACAATCCACTCCCCGAACCAGCTCGTGTGCAAAGCGTCCAATACCGATGCTAGAATCCAAAAACTTGGTTAGAATCATCCCGGGTGTGATGGAACCGTAAACTGACATTGCCTCCTGAACACTGAGCTCATACGCTATTCTCTCTCCTTTGAAACGGATGTCAAACACTCTCATACCGGTGAGAGAACTAAGACCAAACGCGAAGCTCCAGTCGAGGTATATGACTTCGTTGTTCTTGACACTGAAGCGTTTGCCCTGTGCGTAATACTGCTGTGGACCCAAACCAGTGGGTTTGCTTTTGGGTTTCAGTGAGGCGTAATTCTGGCCATCTTTATAGACAATTTTCTTCACAGCTCCGCTTTCATAGTCTCTTTGAAGATGTTCCAGATTGTCGAAGTATTGGCCGTTATAAAGTAACCTCTCCACTCTCCATTCAAACTCGTTAGTGCTTTGGTGGTTCACTAATACTTCAAACCCTGCAGGGTGGATGTACATCCCACTCAAATCCCTGAAGAAAGAAATCCACGTGTTTCTGTCTCCAGATCTGACACCCCGCGGCATGCCTTCGAAAGCATTCAGGGTCTTCTCTTTGCTGTAATCAAAACTTTCTTTCATAATTTTACTGAGTTTCGAAAATACCTCCCGGTCGATGAACTCGAAGAGAAGAACGTACTCCCCGACAGTGACTGTGCGCGCGTTGATGGGGATCTCAGTCCCGTACCTCTCTGACGTGACATCGCGATGATAAGTCGGTTTGGGAAGAGGTCCCACTACATATTCTTTAATGTACCCCTTGGAACCGTAGAAAACCACCGCGGTCGCCTCTCTCGGCGGCTTGGGTCCGTTGGCATCCAGATAGCGCAGCACGTCCGCTTTCTTCGGCAGCGAGAGGTCTATCAAGAAGAGAAAGTTCTCTGAGGGTTTGGTGAACTTACCGTTGGATATACCCATGCCTTTCACCATGAAGGCTTGGACACTTTTGTACTCCTCCTCGGAGAGGTCGGCGAACACGGCGCTGCGCTCGTTGTGCTTTCTCCTGAGAGGATGGGGAGGCTGCGGAGAACATTTCGACACCTTACTAGAGTTCAGACATATTGATAGAACTATGATAGTTATTGTAGAGATACCGAGGAGTAACAACAACCATTTGATGGTTGGATTCATCTTCTGAGCGACCATAACGCACGAGCTCTAGCCTAAGAAAACGCGACGGTTGGAGAGAGTAGAGACAAGCCAGATGAACAAGTGACTCGAGGCGCGCAAGTGAGCCAATGTCTAATGATTTAGGAACCGCCACACCCGCCCCTCGTCCCACCCACCGCAGCCCCCTCCAGCAAATCAAAGGGCTCACAAACCCTAAATGCACTGTTATGTAATTGCCGAGATTCAGACTAATCGCTTTTGGATGTCAGCCAACATTCCTCATGCGTAAAGTGAATTTTACTCACACATCTTTTTTCATTGAAACCCGTCCATTTCCCAATGGTATTAACGTGAGATATTGATGATAATCACAACATCATTTTATAACAACATGATGTTATAAAAATGAAGGTCCTTTCACGAAACTGCATGGTTTGTTGGACTACGTTCTTGTCAACTTAATACAGTACCGGTTAAAAGATTGTTTTTTTTTCATGTAAGTGTTTTAATTATTTTTTTTACTTGTTTTCAGATGTTTAACCATTTCTAGAAGTTATTTTCTTGAAATTTTAATCTATATGTTTAATAAATGTACCTCTGTATTAGGCCTACTGGTACTAACAACTCTGTCCGAGCGTGCTATAAGTCATGTGTACTCATGCAGAAAAAAACAATGGCCGGGGTTTCTAGTGCTGTTTTATACAGGGACTCAAAAGGTCGCGGCGAAAGAATCTTAATCTTGATTTGTCTGTTGTCGCCCGCCGTGTTTCCCGGTACCCCGGTGGGAACAGTTTTCCGTTTCGGAGCGCAGCCAGCATTCTCTCCCCCAACATTTGATGTAAGTGGATAGCTGCAATACTTGACAGTTCTCCGTGAAGTCTCTGGTTTGAAATAGTCGTACAGCAACGTAGCACACCTCACTATGTTGTGCAGTTCGCTATTGGGACCAGCCATTAAAGGACATACACACTCAGCTCTCAACACTTAGACAGTGACTAAGAAATGACCGCGATGTTATAACTGATGTTATGAAATTGAATTAATGGGCAACAGAGGAGAGTCCTATGATTGATACTGGCACTCTGTCGTCACACACACACACACACACACACACACACACACACACACACACACACACACACACACACACACACACACACACACACACACACACACACACTCACACAGACACGCACACAGTTAGAGAGAGGGAAAGGGAGAGAGGGGGGGGGGGGTTACACATGACATTTACATGCGACTTACAACAAATACATTTATTTAAGTAAGTGAATCATCTATCCAACAGTCATCATAAGACAAAGTAATAAATGCTCACACCAGTGGCCATTGGCAGTCGTAATGCCAGAAGCCTTTTTTTTTTCTTTTTTTTTTATTATTATTAACAGGAGAGAACTTGCACAGGGGGGTAGTAGGGCTGAAGAGGTCTTTAGGAGGGACTATTAAGATCTAGCCTGAAGAGATGGGTTTTCAATCTACGGAATGAGAGAGAGAGAAAGCAAGTGAGCGAGAAGATCGAGCAGATAGTAACTCCCAACTTAGCAACGACACATGTTCAGACTTTGCACTCACTGCAATAAGATGCAGGACGAATTGTAAGGCTAAGCTGGCCTAGGCCTGTATAAGAATGTATGTTGTTTATAGGTCAGATTGCGCTGTAGAGCCTACTCCCTCCCAGTTCACTGCTGGAGCCGTCGTTCCCACAGGTCCTCTTGAGACAGCTTCCAGATGTCAGAAACAGGCGGTTACCAAGCCACTTTCTTAGAATGGTGTATGATAAACAGACTAGTTCATCTACTGTAGCTGATGTACAGAACACGCATACAGAAATGAGACTGAATTAACTGTAAAGTCAGCCGATAAAAAAATTAACATTATTTCTGCTTCGTTTCCATTCATCTGAAGTTATTGCATGCAAGTCAATGTAAAATTCAGCACTTCAGATGCTGTTTTTGAGTGTTGAAGTGGCTAAGCCTAACCCTAACTCAATGTGAATATACAGGATGGTGATCAGACTGAACTACAGCGAGTTGCCTGTATGCTTCTTAAAGGGGGGCTCATTGTCGGTGGCTCATTGTCTCCCTCCCCCCAGCTCCACCAACGACTCTCCACTCACCTTCTCTTTCTACGAACTATTTGACCAACAGGCCACAGTTTGTACGGCTGCAGGGATGTGTGTCAGACTGGGTGGTGAGCAGCACTGGCGCCCCCAAGGGGACAGTTCTGTCTCCCTTCCTCTTCACCCTATATACCTTGGACTTCAGACACAACACAGATACTTGCCATCTGCAGAAGTTCTCAGTCGATTCTGCTATTGTGGGATGTGTCAGTGGAGGCCAAGAGACTGAGTACAGAGGACAGGTGGACAATTCTGTTGAGTGGTGTGAGCAGAATCACCTGCTACTCAATATCGGCAAGACAAAGGAGATGATGGTGGACTTTAGGAGGACTAGGGTCCCCCTGTCTCCTGTTTCCATCCAGGGAGAGGACGTGGAGGTGGTCCAGAGCTAAAAGTACCTGGGGGTGCACCTGGACAATAAACTGGATTGGACTGGTAACACAGATGTCCTGTACAAGAGGGGCCAGAACCGGCTTTATTACCTGAGGAGGATCAGGTCCTTTAGCGTGCGCAGGACTCTGCTGAACATGTTCTACCAGTCAGTGGTGGCCAGCGCAGTGCTGTACGCGGTGGTATGCTGGGGGGGGCAGCATCAAGGAAGGTGACACCAAGAGGCTGAGCAAGCTTATTAGGAAAGCTGGTTCTGTCCTCTGTGTCACCTTGGATACTGTGGGGGAGGTGGCCAATAGGAGGATGAGGACCAAACTCCTGGCCATCATGGACAATCCCTCCCATCCCCTACATGACACTGTGGCAGAGCAGAGAAGCTCCTTTCGCAACAGATTACTACAACCACGTTGCACTAAGAAGTGCTATAGGAGATCTTTTCTGCCTGCCGGAATAAAACGCCTCCTCCGGGTGGCTCGATAGGGGTGATCAGAGTCAGGCTGGGGGATGTTAAATCACACTGGACTGTTCTTACTGTAAATAAAGTTTCAGATGTCTATTTTTATGTCTATTTTATTTTATTATTCTATTGTCACTTTATTTTGTTGTTGTTGTTTGTGATGTGAGCTGCTGTAACTCCTTAAATTCCCCTCAGGGATCAATAAAGTACCAATCTATCTATCTATCGATCTATCTAGACCTATGTCAACAAAAATGGAAGCCAGTGAAAATGTAGCATTTATTTATGACAATACAATCTTCATTGGTAAACCTTTCAAAGGAACTTATAATTTTGCCAAAGTACCAAAGCCAAGACATATACTGCATATACACACAGACACGGTTCGGGAGTTAATAAACAGGTTATCTGAAAGTCTAAAAACAATGCAGGATGTTCTGAGAAATGTTACAAAGATTTAACCCCCCCCCCCCCACACACACACACACACACACAGAGCACACAGCTAAGGTCTTTCAAACAATACACACCATCCCATGGCCATGCAGATCAGATCCAGGATGTCCTGAGAAGTGTCATTAGATAGTGCACATTGTACATAGTGCACACACTGTAATGTGATCTATGGATGTTGCCATTGAACCCCAGAAAGAAATAATGTATGAATAAATCATTACAGACAGGCAGGGTTCAAACCCTGGTCCAAGCGTCTACCATTAGGCCAAGAGGACATCCTCAATGATAGAGGGTGACACATGAGTTTACATCATTTGCCGTTTACATGACCTGATCACAAGAACATGATTCCAAACCACCTCCACGACACAAACAACATCAACACATCCTTCCATCCGTGATTCAGAATTTATAATCATCTTTCAATCTTGCTTTTATTTTTTTAAAACTCACTTTCACTTATTTCTGTAACTCGTCATTGGGTCTTACATAAACAAGATATAAGTTTGATGTGTTATAAATGTGTTATAAATGATGTGTTATTATTATTATTATTATGTCGGTGATACCTTCCTGTTAACCTGGGGAGAATAGACACCCGCCCCATTTGAAGAAAGGAAATGTTTTCTTAAAAGGAAAAAACAACTTCACAGAGTTCTTCCATTTAAAAAGTGAACGTAGATCAGATAAAACTAAACAAAGCCAAACAAAACTAAAAACAAAACAATAAAAAAATCCCAAGCATTTGATCACACAACATAAGAGAGTGTTCTCACACAAAAATTATCAAACCCTGCTAGCTCAGATGTTACTTTGCCCTTTCCAGCACTGCTTCAGCAAACATGGTGGATGTCTGTACCCAGGGCCGCACCGTACAGCTTAGTTTGCAGCTTGGTCCAGCTCTGTGGTGTGATGAGGGAACCTGGTCTCAGCTTAGTGCAAAACAAGTACACCAAATGATGCCAAGCTGAGCCAAACCGAGCCAAGCCTATTATCTTTGTCATAATTGCTCAAAGGTCGAAGCCATTGAAAGTGTACGGGTCAAGCGCAGGGCTGCAGGTCTCTTCTGCCAGACAGGCCATCTTGTTGTCGTCACAGCTGAGCTCAGTCCCTGGGCTGATGTACACGCTGTCCAGGGAGTGGATTGACGGGTCCTCGTCAAAGTAGTTGTGAGGCCTCAGGATGACTCCGCCCCCGTTGCCCACGGTCACCGTGTTGGGGATGTCCTCCGCGTGAGGGATGTGAAGGAAGCCGGCGGTTACCCAGGCAACCAGGTCCTAGGAGGGAGAACATGGATTGAATGGAATGAGGTGTGTGTGTGTGTGTGTGTGTGTGTGTGTGTGTGTGTGTGTGCGTGCGTGCGTGCGTGCGTGAGCCTGATGTTTTTATTTGTGCATTGATTGTTTGTGCTTTTCTGTCTGTGGCCAAAAGGGAGATGCAAATTACAGATTGTGCCTTTAAAATGGAAACACTCACCTCATTCTCAATACTCTCATCGTCCTCAATGTACTTGCTAAAGTCCACTGCTGGAGTCCACATGTTGTTCTGGCTGTACAGGCTGCTGCTGGTCTGCTCTGAGTCCTTGTGCTTAGTGATGGCTACTTTATACCTGACAACAACACACCACCAACACAGAGACAGTTTTATTCCCCACACCTACTTGGGGATAGTTAAGGCTAGCTGGAACAATCTTACCCTTTAAGATCTCTAAAAAAGTGGCTAATAATAAGAACTACGGAATGGGGTGTTGGTGTTGATTAGGGGTCAGGGAGCCTCACCGTGCCCAGGACATGGATCTCTCCTCGGGCTCCGTCTCAGGAAGGTGGTCCCCGGCGAAGCTCACCACCTGGAGGCGGTAGGAGCGCTGCTGGCCCCAGCGGTTGGTGCGGTTGCTGGCGACGTGAAGGTAACGCGGCGTCTTGGTGTCGTAGCGAAGCGCAGCCTCCTTCTCCGTCTTTAGCTGGCCCTCCACCAGCTGTGGAACCATAGCGTGGCGCTCCGGCATCCAGGGCAGAGACACGTTTACATACTCCATGTCCTTGGTCTGGAACACATTTGTCACCCCTATGGAGCACAGAAAAGACAAAAGTATATGATCTAGATTCATTTGGATTAACACGGTATGCAGTACACCTATTTTTCTCACATTTTACTGCAGTATTGAACAATTGGCAAACAGATAACCTTTTAATTATTGCCATTATTAATTTGAGCAAATCTTTCATATCATATAATTTGTTTAACACAGAAGACAACACTCACCTAGCACGTCCAGGTCTACTTTGAAATTGATGAAGTGTGTGTGGATGTTTCCGATGATATTTTCCGCCACCTGGGGTCCGTACAGATTACTCCCAGCCACGTTAAACGACGAGGTGATGTATCCAGTAGCATGCACTTTGGCCTCAACGGAGCCGCTCTGGTAAAAAATGAAGTCCCACAGATAGTCGTAGTTCCCTATGGCCGTGATAGTCCTAAACACTAACGCACTGTTTGACAGGCCTCCGTAGCTATGGTAGAACATCCCTGAGAAGTGTCTCCTAAGAGGTCGACCCGTGTCGTGTTCAAAAACGCAAATTGAATCCCTGAATAGCTGCGGCGCACCGCTATCGATGTATCGGTAAGTGTCAATGTACGTGGCAGCGTAAGGGCAGTCGACTCCCCGCACCAGCTCGAAAGCAAAGCGCCCTATTCCCAAACTGTGATCCAGAAACTTGGTCAGCATCAGATGCGGTGTGGCAGAACCGTAAACTGACATTGCCTCCTGGACACTAAGTTCATACACGATTCTCTCCCCTTTGAAACGGACGTCGAATACTCTCATACCGGCTAAGGTACTCAACCCAAACGCGAAGCTCCAGTCGAGGTATGTGACGTGATTATTCTTGACACTGAATCGTTTGCCCTGTGCGTAATACTGCTGTGGCCCCATACCGATGGGTTTACTCGCCGGCTTGAGTGACGCATAGTTCGGGACAGATTTGTAAACGATTTTCTTCACAGTCCCCGCGTCATACTGTTCCTTCAGCTGATGCTCACTGTCAAAGTACTGACCGTTATAAACAATTTGTGTCACGCGCCAGACAAGCTCATTGGTGCTCTCGTGGTTAAGTAGAATTTCTAACCCCACGGGGTGAATGAACAAGCCTTCCACATTACGAACGAAAGCGAGCCATGTTTGTCTGTCCCCAGACTTCACGCCCCGGGGCAGGCCCTCATAGTAGGTCAGGTCTTTCGCGGAGCCAAAACTCTCACTAATCACTTTACCAAGAGTGTTGAACACCTGTTCATAAATAAACAAAGATATGAGTGCCCGCTCCGCAGTGTACGAAGGGCGCGAGGTGATGGGAAACTGTGTCTCGTTGTACCTCTCGAACGTGACATCGCGATGATAAGTCGGGTTGGGAAGAGGACCCACCACATATTCTTTAATGTACGCAGTAGAACCGTGGAAGACCACAGTGGTCGCCTCTCTCGACGGCTTGGGTCCGTTCGCGTCCAGGTAGCGCAGCGCGTCCGCTTTCTTCGGGAGTGAGAGGTCTATGAAGTACAGGTAATTTGCTGAGAGAATACTCATCGGATCGTACGAAATATTCAAGTCTTGGATTTTACTCATATAGTCGCGAACTTGGCGGTACTCCTCCGCGGAAAGATCCGCGAACAAGACACTGCGCTCGTCGTGCGCACCCGTGGGCGGATGGAGCGATTGCGCGGGGCACTGCGGTATACCTATGCGTCGCGTATTTAGCCATATCAGAACGATGTTCCCTATAACTGAGCCGATACCAAGGATAATCAATATCCATTTGGCCAACGTATACACTGTTTGAGACACCATTTCACAGCGGGAGTCAGGAGAGAGTGCGTAAAAGTGAGGTTGTGAAGCCTGCAAAAGGGGAGAGGCGCAGGGTACACCCGAGCGACCTGTCGCCACGATGACCCTTCGCCGCGCAAGTTCATTAATTTTATTCACACCAAAGGTTGGATTTACAACTACATGAGACGTGTGATAAGATCACAAGGGTGGACCATTGTTATAAGACACCATTATACAGCCGACAGAACCGATTGCCAAGATAGCTCCACTATAAATCTAATAACAGGCACTTAAATTGCACGCAATATTTAAACGTTGTAATATTCAGTACATTATTAAAGTTTCAAACTGTCTTGACAACCCTGACTTTTCATATACACAGAGTTTCTTGGATCAAATAATTTGCAATAATTTACAAAGAAAAGACCAACGAACCAACTTCCATTTATAATATATCTTTAAATGACTAATTCTGCTACTTATTTTATGGTACTCAGTGTTCACTCATGTTCACTCCAGCTCATGCTTTTTGGAGGACATCGTGGTATTTAGTCATTCATTGTAAATTGCACCCAATCCAAAACTGAACACTGAATTGAAACAACCGACCTATTTCGCCTTGACCTTGCTGTGGTTGATTAGCCCAGACAGTTCTGAGTTTCATTTTGAATAAATACTCTTCCTTAGATACTGAGTATGTTGCCCATTAATTCTGTTAATATGCCTAAACCATGTAATGCAAACGTGTGTTACAGTGAAAAAAAAGAACGCAGGCAAAGTCTTCAAAGAGGGATTCTGTCCGAATAGGGGTTGGATTGGAGTGTCTGCAAGGTGTTTTGGAAATATTAATTAATGGTACCCAAAATATGTTACTAACCCCTGTCTGGGCTAATGAACGACATCCAAGGTCGGGGCCAAAATATTTTTTTTGTTTGTTTTGAATTTGATCATCCTGTTAAGGCCAGGGTTCAATCAAACTTTGTGACTGACGAATATACTCAGCTACTTCCAATATTATCATTCTCTATGACCACACATGCAGCAGGGAGGACGGGCTCATTGTAATGCATGGAACAGAATGAGAAACAGTATCAAACAAGTGTCCTCTAATTTCTGCCTCCACCAGCCTCACCTGGACTGCACATGCAGTGTTCCCCTGCTGTCCAAAGAGCAGGTCAATGCACCTCGCCTATTTTACGACTTTGCTTAAATGTGTCACATGGTGTTTGATTATCAGAAATACAATAGGCACACATGTAATATATTAGTATATTTCTCTGCTCTTTGTACCAGTAATAAAGCACACTGTACAAGGACACCTTCTTAGTCCTTATCTCTGTTATTTAGTAAGTGGCACGTCAACTTTTTAGATAAAATGGGAGTGGTGGGGGTCCCATTTGATGTGCACCTTCAGTGCATTGTTAGCAATAGCATACATGGACTTCACACGCAGGTGTTCAGCAAAGATATGACCCGTCTCTGAGTGCCTCAACGTATCAGAAAATGCCTGAGAAAACCATGTCATTCTCTCAGAAGAATATTTTTATTATGTAAAATAATCATTCTTAAAACAAAAAAAAATGCATTTTTAAAGGAGAGGGAGAATTAAAGACAATACTTCACATCTCACACTCTCGTCACGAACCAGCTGGGAGAAAAGTCTACGATTTTTTTTAAATTATTATTATTTTTTGAATAACTGCCCTTTAACAGAATTTAAACATGGAGGTTATCATGAGGTGGGTGGCTGGCCATTGTGTACAGCACACATAGCGATAGTCACATAGCCAGTCTCTCAGGATGTGCTTCTGAGTAGCCCCGTAACAGAACGCCCATTGTCTTACGATAGATAGCATGACTCCGGCGCAACAATAACGACACCTGTCGTAACACCATGAGAACAGCAGGACAACCTTGCTTCCGCACTCTGTGAGAGGGGCACGCTACGCTAGGATAGGCTAGGACATAGCATCAGGCTCAAGTTCTCAGACAAACAGTCTTGACACAATCTCTCTCTCTCTCTCTCTCTCTCACACACACACACACACACACACACCTAAAAATAATCCCTTAAAAACAAATTTAAAGACAAAACAGGCGGAGGAACCGAATGAAACATGAAAAGGTATCCCTCCCTTGATGGTTTCTTCACAACACAGATACACTACAAACAGACCGGAGACAGAGACGAGCTCCGCGTTCCAGGTCCACACTAGCGGATCACTGAGAACAGAGCACTGTAATTGGCCGAGCATTCTTAGTGGTACGCTACTGTGGACACGAGAAGGCAGCCAATGACAATTGAGTATTTAATCTAAACTCCCATCAACCCTGTGGGAGGAGCCATGTTTGAGTTCAGTTCAAGCCTGCTTGATTGGTCGATACACAGAGACACATCCCGTCTCCAGGCCCACCCTGCCCACGGGCCTCCCAGGGGTAGGGGAGGGCAGGGTCAGGGGTCAAGGGTCAGAGGGCATCAGTCTGTGAGAGGAGAGGTGTCATGGGAGGGCAGAATGGGGGTCATGGTGGGGTCAGGGGTCAAGGTTAGTAGAGGGCCTCATTGTTGCAGCTTCTTGGCTTCTTGATCTTCTCAATGTTCTTCAGGATCATGTCGTGCAGAGTCACCTAAGGTAGGTTCAAAAGTAAAGAATTACATTTGTATTCAGCTTCCATGGCAGGTACAGAGGATGTTTACATTCAGGGCCACTTTCCCAGACACAGATCAAGCATGGGCCTATTCCTGGCCTGAAAAAAGCATCTAAAAATTGAGAAACTTCATTGAAAGTGTGATTCAGTCCAGGACTGGGGTTTAATGTGTGTCCAGGAAACTGCCCTCGAAAACAATGTCTATGGTGGGGTCACTTCAAGTGGAAAAACAAGGATCCATTCCCAATTAAGTAACTGAATTTCACTTTCACCTCAGGGAGTGAACTGCAATGGCAGTCGGCCCCAACCCTGTTGGTCTGACAGACACAGCTCATGTAGGTGTAAAATGGCAGTGGAGGCTCACAGAGGTAAAAATCGGAGCCCATCCTCCAATTTCTACCTCCGCCAGCCTCCCCTGGTGTCGTACGGTATCTGTGTGTACATACGTATTGGTTCCTCAGCTCCGACACGATGATCTTCAGGCTGATGTACTCCTTCTCATCGATCTCTGACACTGTAATTCTGTAGTCCTCCTGCAGAGCGAGGGAGGGAGAGAGAGAGAGAGAGAAGGGGATAGAGAGGGAGGGAGAGAGGGAGGGAAGGCGAGAGAGGGGGAGAAGGAGAGAGTGAGGGAGAGGAGGGAGGAGGGAGAGGGAGAATCAGTCATTAGTGAGAGACATGGTTATTATCGGTGAGAAAGACAGCAGGAGGGCAACAGAGGGAGGGGAAAGAGAACAAGGGATGAAGACCTGGGGAATGCAGAGTGGGACAGATGGAGAGTTAGATGGGAGGAGAGAGAGAGAATGTGACAGAGGAAACAGAGAGATTGATACATGCACTTACAATATGTGGGTACTTGGCAATTTTGGAGACTAGCTTTGCTCTGGTGATGTAGTATCTGTCAAAGAAGAAAAACACATTAGAGACAGCCAAAAGGAGCTCATGGAACACAAACACATTACTGTGGGTTTACGAGTAATCACTGATGTAGTGTGTGTGTGTGTTTGTGTACCTGGAGATTTGGTCCAAGTAAGATGCTGCCTCTCCTTCCACAGTCCTGAGTTCAGCTACAGTCTCCTCCTGAGAGAGAGAGAGAGAGAGTCAGAGAGAGAAGACAGAGACATAACACTGGTAACTTGACTGTACTTCAGGTATATTACCTGGATGGACACACCAAAGTTGTTCCCATCTTCAATTCGGGGGATGAGGAGTTGGACCCACATTTTCACCTGGGGGGAGGGGGGAGGACATAGGGACACAAACGTTAGGCAGGAGGAGACCATGAAGAGTGGACATCTATTCCCAACCAATCAGAGGATCACTATTAGTGCAGTGAAACCCTGAGGTGAGTTACATACTGTGTTGCATTTCTCGATGAGGGTCCTGATCTCAGGCTTGACTCGTTCGATCAGGTCGACCAGCTGTCCGTTGCTCCTCATCATAGTGCCCGCCCCTGGAGAGGAAAAGGAGGAAGAGGAGGAGGAGAAATGGTAAAAGGGAGAACAGTTTACTGAAGCAGGATTGAAAGAAAAGGATCCCATATTTTCAGGAGGTAAACAGTACGACGACCGGCATCAAGAGAAAACTCCCTAGTGTGTTCAGAGAGATGTACAACAACCGTGCTTCTCTGTTGCATAGTTTACAACATCGCCAGCAAGGCTTACCTTGACAGTTTTCATCTCCAACTCCATCCTCCATTTTCCGCTTCTTGGCGTTTTGCTGTACACAGACATTAACCACCAAGTTAGCCCAGTCAGCGTTTCTCCGACACACAAATTGTTGGGAATCAGTTAGTTGCGACTGCAACCCCAGGCTTCACTCTTGGGTTGCACAAGATGATGGAAAGACACACTGCCACACTCTACCGCTGAATAAAAACCTGCTTGTGGTCCTCTGTGGCCCAGTTGGTAGAGCATGGCGCTAACAACGCTTAGGTTGTGGGTTTGATTCCTGCTGGGACCATATACACTGAAATGTAAGTCACTTTGGATAAAAGCGTCAGCTAAATGGCATATATTATCCTACTTTGTTTGTTGTATTGTTCTTTCTGGCGGAGAGTTGAAATGAAGTCCAAACACTCACCAGAAAAGATTCTACATCAGTGGTGTATTTCCGAGTTCCGGATCTTGTCAAGCGCCCTCATCAAAATAAGAGCCTTTGACATCACACGTTGTTGGAAGACTGACACACGTTGCGCAAGATTCTTATTTTGATATGATGTGGTTTGAGGGGAGTGTGTGTGCTTGGCATTAGCTGGCAAACTGAAAACACCACCACAGGAAACACCACCACAGGAAAGAACAACACAACAAACAAGTAGGCCATCTTGAAGCAGGTTTATATTCAGCGATAGAGTGCGGCGGTGTGCTTTTCTGTTTCGTCTGTGTGTTTTTGTGCAACCGCAGAGGGAAGTCTGGAGTTGCAACTAGGAGTCAATGAGCCGTTGTGTTTGTGTCCCATTAACATTCCCTTACAGCATTACTACTTATTTTGGTTGGTGTGTGTGTGTGTGTGTGTGTGAGAGAGAGAGAGAGAAAGTGTGTGTGTGTGTGTGTGTGTGTATATATAAGAGAAAGTGTGTGTGTGAGAGAGAGAGAGAGAGAGAGAGAGAAAGTAAGTGTGTGAGTGTGTGTGTGTGTGTGTGAGAGAGAGAGAGAGAGAGAGAAAGTGTGTGTAAAATCCACCCACCACATCCATTCCATCATGGCTGTTGGTGAGGACGATTGGGTCGGGTATTTTGCAGTGGATCTCTGAGTGGATCTCTTTCAGGTCCAACACATTCAAGATGGGCTCCTGGAAAGAAGGGAAAAGGGTTACCTCAACAAGTGATAACAGGGCACTGGAGAAGGAGAAGAAGAAGAGTAGGAAGAGAGAGAGGAGGAGGAGGAGGAGGGGGGGGATAGAGAGGGGGGGGGGTGTTCTTCCCTAGGGCTTTACAAGGACCTCCCTCTTACCTTCAGAAAACTATCAAGTTCCAACAGCTTCTTGGGGAAAAAGCTGGCGACCAGGTTTTCAGCCTAGAAGGAAACAGAAGTGATCAGATCAGTAACCTCGTTCCCAGGCTGCACATATATGCCTGGAATAACAACATCTCAAAGATGGCCTTAGTGGGAGTAAACTTTACTTTGTTATTATTTGATTTTAGTGTATCACATGGCTCCCTCCTAAGTATGTAGCTCCGAATCAGAAACATGCTCGCACTTGGTGCAAGTGCCGTGGGAGCTGACTGATGCAAAGTAAACCCAATGGATATGCGCCGTCCGTTTTTGACACTCTTTCTATTGGCTTCATGAAGGCCAAGTTTGACGCGTTGGTCCACCAGACATTTCGCGCATTTGGGCGGTAGTGTCTCGGAACGAGATCATCAGATCAGTAACATGAGCAGTATTTGGATTCAGTGCGGTGATTCTGTAATACTTCTAGCTCAACGGGTGTTGGTTAGATGTGTAGAAGGTACGACTGGACATTGGAACTGTCAAATAAAGGGACAGCATGTTGAAAAGCGATTGACTCACCTCACTCGTGATCCTTTCTCTGAAAGCGTCGACCTATCATGCGAGGATAAAGGGGTTAACGTTGCCTGACAAACACACACAATAACTTTTTAAAATAACTAGCTAATGAAGTAACTTATCGTTTGGCTTGATGTTAGCAAGCAATTCATTTCCCTATCAAAACATATGCGCAAGTGCACGACACATTTCCGTGATGATGCTGGTACAAAACATCAAACCAAAACGTGTACTAATATTCCACAAACCCTGGGCAAGATAGCAAAAAGCTAAATAGATAGTGTACCAATGGCCTTGCTAATCAAAATCGGAAAAGTTCGTTGGTCAAGCCGTTCAGTCTCGTTCGTCTCGCACAGCTTGCTGTACGGAGCTGGCCAGGTGTTCAGGCCTAGAAAGCATCATCATCAGTTCGCTAACACTTAGCTGTAACAGCATCAAAGACATGGAAACAACCATACCTTTGTTTTGAGGTCCTTGTCTACCTTGAGGAGTGGTGACATAATTAGAAAGAAATCGGATAATTTGATTAACACAGAAAGAAAAGCTGGCTCTCTGCTCTAAAAGCCACACGGCACCGCTTCGAAAATAAAGTTGTGACGTAGACAGAAGGCGACAACAAAAACCCCACGTGGACCGCGCGCTTGTCCCTCCCTCCCTTGGGTAAACGTTTGCAATGTGACCACACTGATACGTTTCTCACGGAACGGGAGTACAAGATGATACATTGTTTTGTAATATAATGTTTCGTGTATTACATAACCGATGCAAACATCTTCTTTTATTTAAATATTTAACGTTTGCGCTTTTCGCGCAGCCGTGATGGCACCTAAAAATATTCAAATATTTTCCGGTCACGTGATCACGTGGGTGTGTTTACATTGCTGATGTAAACAGACAAGACTCACCCGGATAAGGCACAGCACCAAAACGCCAAGATTATACCTAATATCATTTTCGTTGTCCATAATATGTTCTAATCTATACACGTAAGAAGTGATGGACTTCTACATCAATTTGAAGGTGAATTTTCGGGGAAATGCGAAGAATTTTCTCCTGTCAGGCTCAGAGACGAAGAGTTGGGAGTCAATGGAGGCCATGGTAAGTGACGGATAACGACGGGAATGTTTTCTTAGATAAAACCTGTCACCTTGGCACATTCAAAAGCGATCGATCGTCGTCAGCTCGCTATTATACCCAAAAGCTGACATTTTTACCTGTCATAATATAGTGTCTCGATGCCCTTCTGTTGAAAAACATTAACCCTTATGGCAGTTCAATGTGAATAAGAGGAAATTATAGTATAGGCCTAAGCATTATTCGAATGTAGGATACAGTACATTTCATAGAGGTTGCTGTCAACCACGAACGCAAGACTCCAGATTGTGTCGTTCGCCTTTTTATTGTTTCGATTTTACTATTAGCAATATGCTAACGCAAAACGAGGACAATACTGTAGGCCGAATGATCTCATTTTCTTTTTAATAGCCCATGTACAAATTACTTGGCTGACCAAATATAAATGACTTATTAGGCTATAACGTAGTAATTATCACTCTAGCCTATGGCCTGTCAGGATGGAGTTGTAGCCTATGATTTCCATTATATCTGCGGTCTAGAGCAGTTATTTATTTAAATGTCATCCCACATTCCAGCCAACAGGTGACTGTAAACGTTCGCTTGTTTGGGTTTCTTGACAGCAGTGCGATGGTTATAGAGACGTACGTGACGCATACACGGCGCTCCTTCTACGTGTTCAGATGAGTCACCAGGAAAGACTGGTGACATTCTTGGGAAACTCTTCTCTTGTTTACTGAGGACTGATGGTGGTTGTCAAAATACCTTACAAGCAAAAAGAAGAAAGAAAAAAAAAAAGAAAAATCTTACCTAATAGGTTAAAGCCCCTGTCTGTTGTGGAATGTGTTCTGATTGCATCTTTGGGGTTCAGTAATCTTGAATCATTCCTTCATTCTCAATTGAAGGAAATTGACAGACAAAATAATACTTTGCAAGCCCAAAAAGTAAGCCAAGGGGAGAAAAGTATAGGGCACAAAATATAGGGAAGCAGACAGAGTAATGGCGGACAGGTGTGCAGATAAGGGGGCGTGGCCAGAGTTCAGATAGTTAGCTGGCTTCCTGCATCTCCTGACAGCAAGCACAGACACACCAGCATCCCTCCCAGTCTGCCCTGTCACAGAGGCTGCATCTCAATAGTCTCAATGTGGCTTCCTCTCCTCACCTCCTTGTCTCCTCTCCTCGTTCCCTTCCATCTGGACAGAATTCTGACTATTGAGATGGGCCAGTTCCAATTCCCAGAAGGCATCCTTGTTATTGCTTTCCCCTAGCCCTGTGTTAACAGATCAGTGCCTGATGAAGGAGACGAGACGAGGAGAGGAGATCACTGTAGACTATTGGGATTGACCCCGCTGAGTCATTAAGTTCATCCTCCTTGAAAGTTCCGTCGTGTCCAAGGTTTTATTTTTTTTCATTAGCAGGTATGTGATAGGCTAATAAAAGAGTGACATCACTGATTTGGTTGGCTTACAGCTGTGAAGGGTGATGTCACTTTTGTGATGTCACTCCGAAGTGTCTGTCCTTTTAACTGCTTGCTTAGTTATTTAATGATGATAATAATGACAATGCATTTGTTTCTATAGCGTTTTTCATTTACAGACATGCATCTCAATGCTCTTTAGCATTTCGAGGTGCACATATCAACACTGTGGTTTGATATATTGCTTGTCTTTTTTCTACAGGTGAAAAGGTCCTTTGGCCTCTGTAACCTGCAAGTGACTTATTTTGATGAGGAGAATGAGGAGGTAGGAAGTTAGAGAAAAGATGATCTGCAATTTTATAAATGTACTGGATTATATTTGGATTGCATTGACTGATTTTATGTTATTGCTTTCCTGGATTATTATATGCTATTGTTTGTTTGGAATATATGATGTTATGTGATATGAAGACTATTTCAGAACTCCACAGTCCACACCACATAAAATCGGTTTTGTTTCGTGTTTCAGGTTTCCATTAACAGCCAAAGTGAGTACTAATACACACACACACACACACACACACACACACACACACACACACACACACACACATACACACACACACACACACACACACACATACACACACACACACACACACACACACACACACACACACACACACACACACACACACAAACAAACAGAGAGAGACACACACACACTCTTCATACCAAACAAACATGAATAAGTGCATTGATTGTTATGTATCTGGACTGTGTGGTTAATCATATTTCTCTGTGGTCTTTCTAGTGGAGTACGAGGAAGCATTAAAGGTACGGAGGAAGTGGAATATTTCTTACCCCTCAATTACAACACATGCTTGAAAGTAGGCTTCTTTCTCCCTTCCCCTCTCACACAAACCTCTCATACCACAACAACAATGTTGAGGAACTAAGCATCACATGTTCAGCTAAAAAGAAAGTATTGTAAAGAATTGGTGACCGGTGGATGAACTTTACTGCACGTCAAAGAGCACTTCTGTTGTCGGGGAGGTTAATGTAACGTTTGCTGCCATTTATTTCATCAGAGCGCCTCCAGGCAGGGCAACCGTCTCCACATGAACGTGTATGAGACCCGGGGCCAGCCCACACGCGTGCCAGCCAAGCCCACCGTCAGCTCCACCACCAGCGGAGGGGAGCCCAAGAGGGGGTTCCGGCCCCCCCAGCACTGCCCAACCCTGGCCCAGGTGGTCAGCCGCAAGGTCCAGGCGGCCGTCCCCGAGCAGGGCATGGTAAGGGCGGAATGAGGAATGGAATGAGGAATGGTATCAGACACGTGTGTAGCTATGTACCTATGTACCTATGTATCTATGTACCTATATACCTATGTACCTATGTACCTATGTAGCTATGTTTCTATATACCTATGTAGCTGTGTACTTGTGTACCTATGTAGCTATGTTTCTATATACCTATGTAGCTATGTACCCATGTAGCTATGTACCCATGTAGCTGTGTACCCATGTAGCTATGTTCCTATGTTCCTATGGAGTTATGTTCCTATGTACCTATGTAGCTATGTTCCTATGTACCTATGTAGCTATGCCAATCTACTCTGTACCTATGTAGCTATGTACCCCTGCCTACATGCTATGTAGCTATGTTCCTATGTACCTATGTACCCCTGCCTACATGCTATGTAGCTATGTTTCTATATACCTATGTAGCTATGTTTCTATATACCTATGTAGCTATGTTTCTATATACCTATGTAGCTATGTACCCATGTAGCTATGTACCCATGTAGCTATGTTCCTATGTAGCTATGTTCCTATGTACCTATGTAGCTATGTTCCTATGTACCTATGTAGCTATGCCAATCTACTATGTTCCTATGTACCTATGTACCCCTGCCTACATGCTATGTAGCTATGTTCCTATGTACCTATGTACCCCTGCCTACATGCTATGTAGCTATGTTCCTATGTAGCTATGTTTCTATATACCTATGTAGCTATGTTTCTATGTACCTATGTACCCCTGCCTACATGCTATGTAGCTATGTTCCTATGTACCTATGCGGTTTTCCTCTTGTTCCCCAGGTGATCATGAAGGAACTGAAGGGGACCAAAGAGGAAGACAAGACTCCTCCTGCCTGGTTTACGTCCTACATGGAGAAGGTAAGCACATGCAACAATGTTGCCTATTGCGCCATAAAGGTCCAAATAGATCCTCTATTAACACTTCAGATAATGACATCACAGTCATTATCTCCATCACCATCTCTTCGACTACAGAATGTAGAAAATCAGTGTGCAGTCTCCAAGTCTGGTCTTTACTTTTTTACTCTACTTTACTTTTTTACTCTACTATTTATACTGAAATTGTGTCCTGTCTATTGTCTTGTGTCCCCAACAATCGTCACTGTCCAACCGTCTCACTTATATTGTACTATGTCACTATTGTCTTGTCTTACTTATCTTGTACTATGTCACTTATTGTCTTGTCCTTACCTCATTGCACTACTGCGTAGTTGTATTATTTGTATTATTTGTATTGTATGCTGCATTGTCAAGGAACCGAGCCCAAGATTTGTACTCCCTGCACTTGTGTATGAGACGTAACAAATAAACTTGAACTTGAAGTCAACTATCACCCGTAACCCTGCAACTATCTCCCTGTCGCCCCCTAGTTTAAGGACCAGGTGGTGCGGGAGGCGGTGGAGAAGATCTGCCGGGAGTTCTCGGGCCAGTGCTGCATTCACAAGCCCATCGGGGCGGAGGCCCAGATCCCAGAGGTGACCTCCTCCACCCTCCCTGGAGCACCCTCCTCCACCCTGGCCTGCAGCAGCTGTAGGGGCCAGACCGCCGGGGGAGGATACCAGTGCAGGTGAGGAGGGAGGGAGGAGGAGGAGGAGGAAGATAGAGGAGGGGGAGAAGGGAGGGAGGGAGGGAGGGAGGAGGGGGGATACCAGTCCAGGTGAGAGGAGGAGGGGGAGGGATGGAGGGAGGGAGGAGGAAGGAGAAGGATAGAGGAGGGGGGGGGGAGGGAGGAGGGGGGGGAATACCAGTCCAGGTAAGGAGGGGACTTATTCTTGGCCAGATCACTGCTAGATAGCCGTATTAGATGTGGTTCGAACCCAAGCTTCTCCCATTAGACCAAAAATACAACCTCAAGGTTCGAGGACTACCCATCACCAGAGTGATGCCACATCACCTCAGATACAAACAGACAATAGCTGCTTTTCAACAGAGGTGTCGGTGTGTGCCAAGGCTGACTAGCAGTCAGCTAGTGCTGAAAGCCCGGTACTTCGAGCCTAGTGAACAAACTCGTTTGAATTTCTACAGCTGGACTATCTACGGCTTTCTAGTCCCGTCCCAAAGTATAGTTGTTTACATTCTGCAGTTCATAACTGGTCACTGGTCCTCTGTGGCTCAGTTGGTAGAGCGCAGCGCTAACGACACTTAGGTTGTGTGTTCGATTCCCGCTGGGACCATATATACTGAAAAAAGTACGCACTCACTGTAATGTAAGATGCTTAGGAGCTTTGGATAAAAGCTCCTAAGCATACAAGAGGGGGTTCCTTATTAGCACCTTATTATCGTAAGGTGGCTAACTAGAAGCACTAGCAAAACATTTCAAATTCTGGTAGCCAACTAAAGCACTAGCCCTGTTTGGCCTAGGACCAAGGGAGTAGAGGAGGCTAGAATTCAGAGTAGTAAGCCCTGTTGAAGCCCGGTAGTGACTGTGGAAAAGCAGTTGGCCTTGGCAGGCACTGCGTAGGCCCCGCTGTGGAAAGCCGGCTAATGATGTCCTGTTATTGAAATCGAAGATTGTCAAGGAAGATAAACAACCCTAGTGTAACCCTGGGTTATACCAGCTGCTTTTCTCAGGAACAACAAATCCCTCAATGTTTCCCTTTAGTGGACCTGGAAAAACCCTAAATCTCTGAGATAATATTTCATTTCTCTTAAATTAGATAAGATTTAATTTCTTAGACATACGAAACCATACGAATCCTTCCCTCCCTGGTTTCTCTTTCCCTTCGTCCCTCCCTCCCTTCGTCCCTCCCTCCCTGCTTTCTCATTCCCTTCTTCCTCTGTCACTCCCTGGTTTGTCCCTCCCCCTTACCTACCTCACTCCTGGTTTCCCTCTCTCTCACACTCTCTCTCTCTCTCTTACCTCTTTCTCTCACTCACTCACTCCCTCCCTGTCGTTCTCTCTCTCTCTCTCCTCCAGTGTGTGTACGTCGTGCACGCTGTGTGAACCCTGCAGCTTCTCTCACGACCCCAGCCACAACCTGGTGAGAGCCAGGACCCCCCTGTCCATCCCTGAGCACGGCTCCCCTGCCCCTGACCACAGCCGGTAAGAACCACTATATATCTATCTGTCTGTCCTATCTATCTGTCTGTCCTATCTGTCTGTCTATCCATCCTTCTGTCCTTTCAGTATTGCAGTGTTGCTGTCCTTGCAGTGTTGCTTTGAAACTGTTAAATTGGTTATTTTGTTAATAGCAAAGCATGTCTAATATTGATAATCTGACTCCAATGGAAATATCACTGTGTCCAAAGAATTGTTACGTTTGTGCTGATTTAGTGCAAGAAAAGTCAAATAGAATGAATCAAATTAGGATTTAATAATACTGTATACTAATAGAGTAATACAACTATTACAAGGCATAGAAAAATGTTACATTCTAATAGAGAGAGAGAGAGAGAGAGAAAGACAGAGATTACCACAGGTCATTCAACAATGCTACTCACAACATGATGAGAACCTCGCAACAGGACAAAGAAAGAAAGAGAGAGAGCTTTTCCCTGACCTCTGCTTTTAATATCACCCTAAACCACAGTATTTAAATTAGGAGCTGTTGATAAGGAGACCCAATTGTAACAGGCTCATTGTAATGCATGGAACGGAATGTGGAATGGTGTCAAAACAGTTAGACAAACGTTGTTGGCCTTCAGGATCATAATCAGCCACACCCAGCTGCACACTTAAGGAGATCTGTTGCGTTTTGGCCGACGCACCTGTTCCTAGCGCAGTAGTCACATGACCTTACATAACCCCTAGGTGTCCTCTCTTCCACACCCAAGTTCTACCATCATCCTTTTATCCTGTTTTCGTACTGTATCAGGGGAGGCTGGCGGAGGTAGAAATCGGAGGACGGGGGCTCATTGTAATGCATGGAACGGAACGTGTTTGATACCGTTCCTCGTTCCTCGCTCCGTTCCATGCATTACAATGAGCCCGTCCTCCGATTTCTACCTCCACCAGCCTCCCCTGGAGTAGACGTGCACGGTACTCTTCTCTTCTCTGTCCTGATGATGATTGACCCCTTCATGTCCCCTTCATGTCGCCCCCCGCCCCCGCCCCGCCCCAGGTTCTACCGCCGAGGCGACCGGAGCTTCCGCAAGGCGGAGAAGCAGCGTCTGAAGGCGGAGAAGCGGCAGCTGAAGGCGGAGGTGAAGGAGATCAGGAAACAGCTGAGGATGGAGAGGCGTGGCCTACAGTGGAGCGCCGCGGGCGACGGAAGCTCCTCCCCCGTTCTGCTGCAACCGCGGGCAACGCAGGCCAACAGCCCAGAGTAGGTGTCAGGGGCAACCAGGGGCGGAACGGAATGAGGAATGGTGTGAAACACCGCTGTGTGCTCCTCATGTATTGTGGGATTGAAACGTAGTGGCCCACTGCCAGAAACAGACCTTTACGATGTATATATGCCATTTAACTGACGTTTTTATCCAAAGCGGCTTAAATTGCAGTGAGTGCGTACATTTCAGTATGCGATGATGTGACCAATGGGATGGTGAAAAGAAGTAAGGAATGGAGGGACATTTTTCTTCTCTAGCACTCTCTATGCCTCTATGACTGTGGTAAATGATCCCTCCCCCTCTCCCCCCCTTTAGACGTCCCAAGAGGCCCTGCCCCCTGGTGGTGCCTGCCATGACTGCGCTCTTCCTGGACGAGAACCTTCCGGACGGAACCCGCCTGCGGCCCGCCACCAAGTTCATCAAGTACTGGAAGATGAGGAACACGGGCAGCGTGGGCTGGAGCACCGACACCAAGGTAACCACAGGCTGTATTATGGGATGTCGCCGGGGGGGAGAGGGATGCACTTTGGCCCCTGTTTCTCCACCCTTTTCTCTGAAGTGTTTTTACTCACTTTTTTTACATTAGTTTACTCCCCCTTACATGGATTTCAAAGCGTAGGATGGGTGTAAACCATGGACTCTTAACACCAATACTACGCTTGTTTATCCTCATCTTAAGTTAGATTAAATTTTTTCTTCGATCTGAGATTTCATTTCTTAGACATACGAAACCATACAAACCCTTCCATCCCTGGTTTCCCTCTCCTCCGTCCAGTTGAAGTTCATGTGGGGGAACCTGGCGGTGGGGTCAGGTGACCGCTGGCGCGAGGTGGCCGTCCCCTTCCTCCAACCGGGTCAGGTGGGCGTGGTCAGCGTGGCGCTGTGTGCCCCGCCCCTGGAGGGGTCGTACACCTCCCACTGGCGCCTGGCCCACGGCGGGGAGCAGTTCGGCCCGCGAGTCTGGTGCAGCATCGTGGTGGACCCCCTGGCGCCCGCCGCCGTCATGGCCGATGGGGTGCTGGTGTCCCCCTGCGTCACCCCACAGGTGAGGAGGACACACACACACACACACACGCTTTTGGTTTTTGCTTTCAGTTTGATTTCAACGTTCTGGTCTTTTTTTTTCTTTTTTTTTAATTTAATTTTTATAAAGATGTATATGATGTTTTCAGGTTTTATCAGTTCAGTCATTGTTTTAGTCCTCCGATTTCTACCTCCACCAGCCTCCCCTGCTGAGTGTACAGTGAATGATGCTCTGACTGTGGCTGTTCTCTCCCAGGGGAAGAACCCCCTCCCCTCAGAGAAGGAGGGGAAGGCCTGCGCTGCCTCCAGGGACCAGGCTCTGATGTCAGTGGACCAAGAGGAACGAGAATACTACATCCCCTCTGTCGACCTGCTCACCGCACAGGTAAACTATACTACTACTATACTATACTATACTACACTATACCATAACATTACACTACACTACAACACTACCCTACTCACAACACAGGAGCCCAGCTGACCATTGCTGCCAAAGTGAAACCTAATGATGTCATTGAAGATCTCACAGCTTTAGTCTCTCTCTCCCTTTCCCTCTCTCTCTCTCCCTCTCTCTCTCTCCCTCTCTCTTTCCCTCTCCCTCTCTCTCTCTCTCCCTCTCCCTCTCTCTCCCTCTCCCTCTCTCTCCCTCTCTCTCCCTCTCCCTCCCCCCTTCCTCAGGACTTGCTCTCCTTCGAGTTGTTGGACATCAACATAGTTCAGGAGCTGGAGAGCGTGCCCAACAACACCCCCAATGGTGAGCTTCTGACTGCTCACAGGCTAGCTGGAGGAACACTATATAGCTTCTGACTGCTCACAGGCTAGCACGAGGAACACTATATAGTTTCTGACTGCTCATAGCCTAGCTAGATGAGCAGCAGTCAGAAGCTATCTAGTGTTCATATGCTCGCTACTTTACATGGACACTTGATAGCTTCTGACTGCTGCTCATATGCTAGCTAGATGAACACTAGATAGTATAGGTCTCATATGCGGTCCTCTGTGGCTCAGTTGGTAGAGCGTGGCGCTAACAACGCTTAGGTCGTGGGTTTGATTCCTGCTGGGACCATATATACTGAAATGTATGCACTCACTGCAATGTAAGTCGCTTTGGATAAAAGCGTCAGCTAAATGGCATATATATAAATGCTAGCTACATGAACACTAGACATAGTAGGTCTCGTATGCTAGCTAGGGGAACACTAGGCAGCTTCTGACTGCTGCTCACTCAGACTAAACCTCCTATCCCCTCTCCTCAGATGTCTCTCAGGGGGCGGGCCCAGGAGCCGAGGTGGGCGGAGTCCCGGCCCAGGAGGAGGGAGAGGATGACATCAGCGGCACTCAGTTTGTGTGTGAGACGGTGATTCGCTCGCTCACCTTGGAGGAGGCCCCAGACCACACCCCCTTGCGTGGCAGGGGCCCAGGTAAAGGCGAGTCCACCCTTAGCCCCTGATGACTGTACCTAGGCACCTGTGGGTATATGGTATATGTATATGGTATACGACCATATGGTAGTTGCTTCACCTTCGCACCTCATTGGCCAGAGTTTTTACTATGTTGGGAGCAACTGTCCAATCCAGGGGAGGCTGGTGGAGGTAGGACTCAGAGGACGGAGGTTGCATGGAATGGTCATGAGGAATGGTATCAAACACGTATCAAACATTCCTCGTTCCATTCCATGCATTACGATGAGCCCGTCCTCCGATTTCTACCTCCACCAGCCTCCCCTGGCCCAGTCCTTTCCACTCTACGCAAAGGGTTCTGCACCTTTTTGCTGTAGAACCAGGTCAGTGCTGGTCTAGAGCAAGGATGCAGTTCCCTGTTGCTCTCTAGGACCAGGATTGAAAAACACTCATCGAGACACAACTTTACACTCATCGACACAACTTTGCCAGATTCGCCTCTGAATCAGAAATGTATTGATGACCCAAGATGGTTATGATCAGCTATGTATTGATAACCCTCTCCCTGACTCCTCCCAGTGCACCGCCCAGCAGCCCAAGGAGGCTCCGCCTCTTCTTCTATGAAAGGGAGAGGTGTTCAGCAGCGAGGGGGGGAGAGGAGGGCAGAGAAGACCCCCCCAGAGACGACCGCCACCAGCCCAGCTACCCCGCTCCCTGCCCCTATCCCGACCTCCCTCCCCGCCCCCCTCCGAGCTTCTCTCCCAGCCCCCCTCCGTGTTGCTCCCCTCCAAGCCTCTCTCCGTGTCCCTCCCCCAACCCCCCTCCGAACCACCCTCCCTACCCCTGTCCCAGCGACCCTACCTGCCCCTCTGCGTGTGCCCCCCCCAACCCCTCCCCGTGCCACCCTCCCTGCCCCCCTCCCACTCTCACTGCCCCAGGCTGGTCTGCAGGAGCAGAGGATATCAGGTGACCAGTGTTCTCTAGACTTCCTGTTGTCATCTGTTATCATTCATACATGTTATCATTGACATTCATACATTATCATTGACATTCATACGTTATCATTGACATTCATGCATGTTATCATTGATACATACGTTCGCACATGTTATCATTGAGACATACCTTCATACATGTTAATATCTTTAATACGTTAGTGATCCAACCAGCAAAGACTTCAAAGATCTGGGATTGTCCCATTCATTGTCCCATTCATTTTCTGCAATGTTCTGACGTAAATTGCATTGTGAATCACACAGCATACAGTAAAACAAATGTGATTTACCTAAATGGATAAGTCAATTTGATAAAATGATTCGATTAACCAGTTGTCGTCAGAAATATCTTCTTCAAATCTGGATCTGAATGTCAAGTGTAATTAAACGAGATGTCCTCCATTGATCCTGGTCCAGACGAGGGGTTGGCAGCGGACCTCTGTGTGGACGCCAGGGGGGACCAGGAGAAAGAGGGGGATGAGAAGGAGGGGGAGACGGAGGGGAAGAGAGAGGGACCCCGTAGCCGTTCCTCCTCGGCCTCGTCGGAGGATTACATCATCATCCTCCCAGACTGCTTTGATACCAGTCGTCCTCTGGGGGAGTCCATGTACAGGTGGGTGTTGTAGTCACAAACGCGCGACAGAACTACATCCCAGACTGCTAACCACGAGGCCTCACCCTAACCCTTATGGTGCATTCAATTTCTTTTCCGAAACTCGGAGCTCGAAGATTTAGCATGGGATTTTGCGTAGGGCTCCCAACTGGCAAATTCTGAGATAGCTAAGTGAAATTCTCAGGTACACAAGTTGTAAAGTCGGTCTTACTGTAACCTACCACATTGTTGCATATCAACAGAGTAGCAGTTGTTGATAGTTTGAGGGTCTGTAGACCACCTATAGGGCCCTTTCCAAATACATGATTATTATTATTCCAGCTCGGCCCTGTCCCAGCCGGGCGACGTCCCCCCTGAGACCCCCAGCGATATGGACCCTGAACCTGACCGCCAGGGTCGTACCACTCCGGAGGGGGAGCGGGGGGAGCTGGATGAGACCACTGCAGCAGTGTCGGGGTCCAGCAGTGCCAACGACATGCTGTGTACCTCCCAGACACTGGATGATGAACCCCTGACCCCTGTGGTGGTGGCAGCACCCAGGCCTACACACACACCTAGGTACACACACGCACACACACCTAGGTACACACACACACACACACACACACACTACCCCCAATGTGTGCAGAAGTATATTAACTTTGTTCAAATGTATATTACCTTAACTTTACATTGAGATGCTAAGTATGTTTATATTGTTAATGATGTACTTCTATTGGTGCAGCCTGGAGAACAGTGGTCAGACAGAGGCAGCCGCAGCAGAGAGCTTTACAGAGCTCTACCAGCCTGCAGACGCAGAGGAGGGTGAGGACACACACACTGTCTGTCTCTGTCTCTCTCTCTGTCTTTCTCTCTCTGTCTGTCTCTGTCTCTCTCTGTCTTTCTCTCTCTGTCTTTCTCTCTGTCTTTCTCTCTCTCTCTCTCCCACACACACTGTCTCTCTCTGTCTTTCTCTCTCTCTCTCCCACACACTGTCTGTCTCTGTCTTTCTCTCTGTCTTTCTCTCTGTCTTTCTCTCTCTCTCTCCCACACACTGTCTGTCTCTGTCTTTCTCTCTCTGTCTCTCTCTCTCTTTCTTTCTCTCTCTCTCTCTCTCTCAAACACACACACACACACACACACACACACACAGACACAGACACGCCCTCCCCCCCCAGTTGTCGTGTGTCATAGAGAAACAAAGAGCTGTTATTGTCTAAATTGTCTAAATAGGCTCATTGGTCTTAATGACAACACTGTCCTAAAAGTGGTCATGTGTTCTCTGAGATATGAATCATGTGTTGTGTTTGCTGCTGCTGCAATGTCCTGTGTGGGAGATATCAGGAGTACCACAGTACAAGACCTCAAGCACTAAGGTCTACAGCATTTCCGCAATGGCTATGTTCGATAGAACAACATTGTTCGTAACATTTTCATAACATGGAAATGTTTCTCCAGCACACTGGTACGAGAAAGGTAAACCCAGACATGGACTTGTAGTCTCCAGAGCAGTCTTACTCTGCGATGGTTGGGGCCTAATACATGGAATGGAATGGAATGAGGAATTCCTTATTCCGTTCCATGCATTACAAAGATTCCGTCCTCAGATCTTCTTCGACCTCCACCAGCCTCCCCTGAGGCCTCTATGTTAGTTTACCTGTGTGTGTGTGTGTGTGTGTGTGTGTGTGTGTGTGTGTGTGTGTGTGTGTGTGTGTGTGTGTGTGTGTGTGTGTGTGTGTGTGTGTGTGTGTGTGTGTGTGTGTGTGTGTGTGTGTGTGTGCGTGTGTGTGTGTGTGTGTGTGTGTGTGTTCTAGGGTCCAGTCCAGTCCAACCAGAGCCAGACAGCCCATCTGCCACGGTGGCCTCAGAAGCAGACGCATCAGAAGACCCTCGGTGAGACCCTCAGTCATGTTCAACATAGGGAGGCTGGGGGAGGCTGGTGGAGGCTGGTAGAGGCTGGGGGAGGCTGTAATAACACTGGTTAAACACCATTTGGCTTCGAATACTCCTCTAGATCTCTCCTTTTAAAGGGCTAACGGGAACAAAACAAATATATGTCATGAACATATAATGAGCAGAATTTCACCACAGAAAATGTAATGATTACTGGTGCGGCCATATATCCTGGTCTAGACATGATGAGTCTCTGTAGTACGTAGGTGATGAAAAGAGGTAGTAATAAGTGTGTGTGTGTGTGTGTGTGTGTGTGTGTAGACACCCAGGCATCACAGGAGGACTGGTTAAAGGAGCCCTCTCTGTAGCAGCCTCCGCCTACAAGGCCCTCTTCACTGGGCAACCAGGCCCTGTTCAGGTCAGTACCCTATTGGCTAACCGCTGGGCTAGGGCAGGCCCTACTCAGATGAGAAGCCTATTGGCTAACCACCGGGCTAAACCAATCACACGACAGTGTGCCTATCAGACTCTCTTCACTGGCCAGCCAGGCCCTGTTCAGATCAGTACCCTATTGGCTAACCGCTGGGCTAAACCAATCACACAGCTACTTCTGCTTTTCCTGCCATCATTGGTGTCATTGTTTTGGTCTGTTGCCTGTCTTTGCTCATTGGAGGTTCAGCCCCAGGTTTCTGTTGAGTGACACACATATTTGTAAACAGAATAACAATGTGATGGATGGATGGATGGATTGATTGATGGATTGATGTATGGGTTGATGGATTGATCTTGATACGGATGGTTCTGTCCCCCAGCCCCCCGTGGACGCGTCGACCCAGGAGACCATGATGGCGGTGCTGGTGGAGATGGGTTTCGGAGACCGGCCGCTGAACCAACGTCTGCTGAAGAAACATGACTACAACCTGCTGGACGTGGTCAACGAGCTGGTCCAGATGACGGACAACGACTGGTACTCTACACGCTACTGAAGAGGGATGGAGGGATGGAGGGAGGGAGGGAGGGAGGGAGGAGGAGAGAGGGGGAAGAGGAGGAGGAGGAGGAAGGAGAGTCTAGGACTGGTACTCTACACGTTACTGAAGAGAGAGAAGGAGGGAGGGAGGGAGGAGAGAGGGGGACGAGGAGGAGGAGGGAGGAGAGAGGGGGAAGAGGAGGAGGAGGGAGGAGAGTCAAGGACTGGTACTCTACACATTACTGAAGAGAGAGAAGGAGGGAGGGAGGGAGGGAGGAGAGAGGGGGAAGAGGAGGAGGAGGGAGGAGAGTCAAGGACTGGTACTCTACACATTACTGAAGAGAGAGAAGGAGGGAGGGAGGGAGGGAGGAGAGAGGGGGAAGAGGAGGAGGAGGGAGGAGAGTCAAGGACTGGTACTCTACACATTACTGAAGAGAGGGAGAGAGGAAGAGAGAGGGGGAGGAAGAGGAGGAGCAGGAGGAAGAGGGAGAGACAAGGACTGGAGGATGAAGAACATGGACTGGAACCGCTCAAAGAGGAGGAGGAGGGGGGGAAGAGGAAGAGTGACATGATGCACAGCTCCGTGACCGAGGGCTGCAGCGTCTGCTGGTTTTCCTCCTGATTTAACACACAGCCTGGTTCCTACCAGGTGACCAACCAGGTGTGCGGACCCACCTGACCCCCGAGCCAACCAATGGCATTCATCTATCCATGTAGTACCAACCAGGTGAGACAGGAAGACCAGCCAGACTGCAGCCCTCAAGGTCTGAAGTTAAAGTGCCCCCCCCGGCTCAAACCCTTGGTCCCTCCTCCTCCTCTCTTCTTTCTCTCTCCTGATTGGACCAAGTGGACAGGAAGTATCCCTGACTGTAAAATAAAGAGACATTCCCAATGAACTCTGGGGATATTAGACTATCAAACAGCTAGAGTACGTATGTATGTATGTAGGCTCATCGTGTCAATCCTAGCCGCCGGTGGCTACTCGCTAACACATAGAAAACGAGCTGGAGGAGGGGCAGAAAGGAGGAAGTTAGCGACGGTTTAAAGGACTACATATCCCATTTCTTGTGATTCCAACGGTTGACCTATCATATGAGGCTATCGCCAATCCTGTCACATCCTGAGACATATTCACATTTGTAGTCCTAGATTGGAATACACACTACTGAATATTGTAGCCATAGAGACCAGATAGGCCTATTATATTCATAACAAGCTCCACGGTATGCCTACGCCCATCAGAATGTGCGTTGGGCGTACCGTGTATCTATCACTGGGCAGAAGAACTCAATAGGACTTAATACTTTGAAACGGTGACAGTCGTGGCTGTTGTGTTGGTGTGTCCAGCGGTACCTGGAGTGTTTGAGTAGCAGACACGTCGGGTTTCTGTTCCTGAAGAGGTGTGCATGAGTGTCAGTGTGTCGGTGACACTAAGCTTACTTTACTTTGTTGGGTTTTTTTGTCACTGGAGAGCTGGTAACACACATAGGGATCAGACACACACACACACACACGGCCGCGTACACACACACACACACACACACACACACACACACACGGCCGTGTACAAACACACACACACACAGGGACCATGTACCAAACCTGCTGTGAACAGATTACAGCACAGCCACACACACACACACACATACACACATAAGGATCATGTACCAAACCTGCTGAAAACAGATCACAGCCACACACACACACACACGTGATCTGAACTGCTCAAAGTATCAGCGTACTGTAGACATGTAATGCTGTGGCTGATGGCTCATTGTGAGAGAAAAGTATTCCTCTACATCCTGTGATGTCATCCCCACATCCTGTGATGTCATCGTCCCATGGCTAACATCATGCTGTGGGTACAGCAGGGGGGGCTGGTGGAGGTAGAAATAGGAGGACGGGCTCATTGTAATGAATGGAATGCAATGAGGAACGGTATCAAACACGTGTGTTTGTACACCAGCCTCCCCTGGGATACAGTATAGAAGTGTTTGTTCTGAGTATTTTGAGAATAAGGACCATGCATATAAAACTGTCTCCGTCTTGAATGAAAGTGTGTACCTCCAATCTTAACGAGGAGCATTTTAACTTTGAGGGGAAAAAAAGGTATAATATAGACTTAGATTCAGAGGTTTTGCTTTGTGTGAGTTGCATACAGAGGGGGTTGATACTAAAACAGCTGCTTAGTCAGGGGATTAAGTTGTTTGTTTGGGACCCTGTAGAAGATAGCGATTTTATTTGAGGAATTAGCCTTCTTCATTTTAATCTTTCGTCAAATCTGCCCCACATTGCTCGTGGGGTTATGCTTCAGAACATGGAACGTTGCTGATTATAGCGTATGCAGAATAGCGACTTTCTTTTTACTTCAAATCATTCTGTTGACATAAAATATCGTCTGTTGGCTTTGGAAAAAAAAAATATGCATCAGGTTCTTTCCATACTTGAAAACTGAAATCAAACATTCTGTAACAAGGTTGAGATGCTTTTATTTTATTATTATTATTTTCTAAAAATGGAAACACTGAGTGTGTTTGGGGTGATTTTAAGATTGAGGTGACCGTTGTTGTTTTTTTCCAGTAGTGTTTGCTTGAGGGCTGTTTGTGGAGGTCTAAAGGAAGACATGCTTGTGTCCTCCTTCTCCGAAGCTTAGCTCCATCTCTGTGGTTGAATTTGCACTGTTGTGAGCAGTTTTTGTTTGTAGAAAATGTTACCAGAGAGCAGGAGAGGTTTGTTTTCAGTTTTTGCACACTAAGAGAAACTTGGAATGGGCTTGCTGGCAAAGTGAAAAATAAATTGTCGCACTATGAACACAAAGAGACAATGAACATGTCTTTATAGAATTCCTCAGTTTAAAGAGAATCCCTTCAAATCTATTTTGGTAATGGTGTCAATGAAGGGGACCCAGTCTCTTAAGTGTGTTCAATTTGTCTTACCAAAGGTAAACAAGTCTTACCAAGTCATGCTATGGGAGCCATAGTGGGATCAATCCAGTGGTTATCAATTGTTAAAATGCACATGTTATAAGTACTATCACTATATTGATTCATTATTAATGATAACTTAATGATCATTAGCTCTCACAGGACTTGAGCTAGGAGAATGTATAAATTAAATAACATCTGAGGATGATGTAGATGATGATGATGATGATGGTCTTTGAGAATTGTTTTACTTGTACGTATTTTGTTGCATCTCAGTAAGGCTGACCTATACTGAAACAAATATGAGAAATCAGAAAACGATGGTGAATATGATGTACGCTTAGCAAGAGAACAGCCATGCAGCGTTCCAAGCAATTCCACATAAGTATACTTTCTGCATTCATGCTTTCCATATGGGTAGGCTATGTGTTGTCATGGGGACGAGCAATAGGACAGTGTTTTGGGGAGGGAGAGAGTGCAGATTGTCAGAGCTTTTTTTCTGTGTTGTTGCACTTTATGGACATACATGTGATGTACAAATCTGTCCCTAATAAAAGTCACTACACCTGCAGAAGACTTGTGTCCTCTCTCTCTCTCTCTCTCACACACTGTCTCTCATTCTCTCTCTCTCTCTCTCTCACACACACTCTCTCTCATTCTCTCTCTCTGTCTCTCTCACTCTCTCTCTGTCTCTCTCTCTCTCTCCTTTCCCCTCCCCTCCCCTCCCCTTCCCATGTACAGTATGGAGGCCCAGGGCTGAAGTGGCATGTTTTTAGGCGATGATACTCTATTAAAACATATTTTATTCATACAGCATAGTTTCTCTCTCTCTCTCTCTCTCTCTCTCTCTCTCTCTCTCAAGTTAACCTTTGATAAACATATTTGATTATTGAACACAAGTTAGTGCTAACCATGACACATTCATGTTTAATCTAAAATAAGAGTCATGGGTCGTGATGACTCATGACTAAAGTATGTCCTGCAATTATTGAAATGTACCCACCACCTCTAACTGCTAATTCAAGACATATGCATTTAGTGTAAGTCGATCCCTTCTGCACAAAGGCAAATAAAAAGCTGTATTTGCATTCGCATTGCCTAAAAATGAAGTGCGTTTAGCTTTTCTGATTTGATAGTGGCTGACCACAAGGGTTGAGTAAGTATCGTTTCCTTGCTATGGTCACTGTGTGTGTGTGTGTGTGTGTGTGTGTGTGTGTGTGTGTGTGTGTGTGTGTGTGTGTGTGTGTGTGTGTGTGTGTGTGTGTGTGTGTGTGTGTGTGTGTGTGTGTGTGTGTGTGTGTGTGTGTGTGTGTGTTGTCATATTTACGCTGCGTCATCAGACTTTGGATAGAAATTTGCCTCGGGCTCTTTCATCAGATGTGCTGCTCAACTCGTGAGAGGAACGACGGGGAAATGTGTAGGTCATTACAACGTTAGCGCGAAGTTAAGAACGCAACAACGTTCTAAAGCGTCTTTTTAGACGTTCGACTTCTCGATGATGTTGATGATAACGGCGCCATTCTTTAGCAATTCGACATAAACAAGAACAAGGTAAGAAACGGTCTGCGCAACGAGTAGTTTTGACGGGGGTGTGTAATGACGGCGAAACGATCATGGTTCATAGAGATTTGAGCACAATTATAATTCCCTTCCTTGAGTGGGAAATACGTCTCAGATTTAATTGACCGGATAATTCTATTTTTAGACTTTGTCAAAACTACTGTCATTACCAGCTGCCTCCCATCTATTTGATAAACAGCTTCTACTTTTGTATAGCCGTAGTGTGTGTTTCCTATGTGCTTTCTCTGTGTAATCAGGTCCGTAGACAATAAGTAGGTCAAAGGAAAAACGGCTATTTAGTTTTTCTTCCCTTTGAAGGGATGATCAGGGATGGAAAAACAACAAGATTTGGCTGCTGTTATATTAGGAATAGTTCTGTTATATTAGAAGTATTGCAGTATAAATGAGACTGGATGCATTAAAGAAGTGTTGAATACGTGAATCAATAACAAATCTGATGAACCTAACTCAAATCGGAAGCAGGGCCTAACTCTGGCCATATTATAAACCTTTAAAAGGCTGAAGAAGAGGCTGAGAGTAAAATCCTCCGAAACATACTTGATTTATTGTGAAACTGGAGATCAGATGAGAGCAAGTTAAAACACAGAGCATTGGCATCTAACCCTATGTGACTCACCTACTCCTGGACACTCGTTTAAAAGTGTGTGCACCAATAATCATCTCCTATTGCTATCACCTTGAGGAATTGAAACAATACAACGGTACTGAAATACAGAATAAAAGACAAGCTTCCTCTTAGCAGGTAATATTAGTGTCTGTCTGTATGGTCAAGGCCACTCCTTCACAGTCAATTGAAACAAAGTTGAGAGGATAAGTTCAGTAACATATTCAAATGGACAGTCACTTAGAATAGAGATTACTATGTTCTACCCTATCCTACCCCATTCTACCCTAGCAGGTATGGGAGGTGTGAGCAGCAGTGGTGTGGGAGTGGGTCAGAGGGGTCAGAGAGAGGATGAGAAGGCCATCGTCGCTAAGGAGGGCAGGAGGAAGAGCTCCAACAGGAGACACTCTGCAGACACCCTGGACTGTCCCACCTGCCAGGGAACTGGACGCATCCCTCGAGGTCCGCTTGCCTACTTGGAACTGTTCTCTTGGGTGCTGGGCTGTATTGGGTTGGTCTGGGCTGTATTGGGCTGGGCTGTATTGGGCAGGGCTGTACTGGTCTGGGCTGTATTGGGCTGGGCTGTACTGGTCTGATCTGGGCTGTATTGGGCTGGGCTGGGCTGTACTGGTCTGGTCTGGGCTGGGCTATACTGGTCTGATCTGGGCTGGGCTGTATTGGGCTGGGCTGGGCTGGTCTGATCAGGGCTAGGCTGGGCTGGGCTGGGCTGGGCTGTATTGGGCTGTACTGTTCTGGCCTGGCCTGGCCTATTCTTTGTCCATTCTATTCTATTTTGTTCTGTCTGACTTAATTGGTTGTTATACATTGACGTCATGTTGAGCTGAACTGAACTGCGTGGTGATGTTCGTTTCCCAGGTCAGGAGAGCAAGCTGGTGGCAGTGATTCCCTGCACGGACCAGAGACTGAAACCACGCCACACGTAAGAGCATGGTGACAAACAGTGGGGGGTATGAAGCACCAGGGGAGGCTGGTGGAGGTAGAAATCGGAGGACAGGCTCATTGTAATGAATGGAAAGAGGAATGGTATCGAACCGATTTCTACCTCCACCAGCCTCCACTGTAAAGCACCTTATACTGAATGTGAAAACAATGGTGGGTGGTTGGAGTGTGCATCTTCTGTGTGCCTTTGTGTTGGCATAGGGTGAATAAAGGCGCAAAAATGTCAACATTCTAGAGTGCCAAGGGTGACTTTATTGACGAATCATAAATGATGATGACGCTTCCTTCATTTGGTAGCCAATCAAAGTACTGTTGCTAGGTAAATACCACATCAAACACTTGGCACTCTAGGTGGAGAGTGTTCCGGAATTCTTTGGCAGTTAGTGAGTTAAGAGGATCTATGCACAACCTGCGTATGTGTGTCTAACCACAGGAAGTTAGGTTAGACACACAGGTTAAGTCCAGAAAAAACACATTATATAAAGTTATAAATTCATTTGCATACAATGTGTTTTTTCTGGACTTCTTTGTTGATATTCTGTCTCTATTTGTTAAAATAAAAGTACCATAAAAATTATAGACCGCTCATTTCTTTGTAATCAGGCAAAGTAACAAAATCAGCAGGGGATCAAATAATTATTTCCCCCACTGTATCCCCCACCCTCCGCAGGAAGTTGTACGTGATGGTGTCTGTGTTGCTGTGTCTGCTGGTCAGCGCCCTGGTGCTCTTCTTCCTGTTCCCTCGAAGCATCATCCTGTCCCCCGTGGCCGTCAAGTCCGTCTACGTCTACTTCACCCCCAACACCGTCCAGATGAACATCACGGTCAGTTCTCTCTGCGCGCGCACACACACACACACACACAGATTCAAGATTCTTTATTTGTCACGTGCCACAGAGTAGTGCAACAATAAGTTTTAAAATAAAATAAAATAGAAGTACTAATAAATATAAACAGTATAAACAGCGGTGAAGCAATGTACGCAATAGAATGGCAATATACAATGACAATGACAGGTTGACAGTACAGATAATTACAGTGGAGGATGAGTCTGCAAACAGACACAGACACATTAATACTGTTGTCAATTACATCAGTTTACTGTCCAAATAAACCTTGAGTCCTCCATGGGTAGATGTTACTACTGTACTGTACTGTAGTTAATTAAATGGGTGTCCCAGTGCACCTAATGAAAAAATGACGCCATTCCTCATTCCATTCCATGCATTACAATGAGCCCGACCTCAGATTTCTAACCCTTGCCTGATGTGTGTATATACTGTATATGATTGCTGTGCCTCTGGCCTCAATGGAGCTGTGTGTACTAGCTGTCTCTCTCTCCCTCTACAGAACATTCTGAACATCACCAATGAGAACTTTGCCACGGTGAAGGCCTACAACCTGACAGCCCAGGTTCTGTTCATCGATACGGTTGTCGGCAAGAGAGAGATTACCAACGTCACCACCGTCGTACCGCGCTCAGAGAAACTGGTTAGTACCGAACCCAGCTTCCATCCTTTCGTCACCTATCAGTACCAGCCAGTGGCTGTAGAGTAATGCTCACGGTGCATTCAAATGCTCCTTGGAAAGTCAGCGTCCCACTAACATTTAGTGTATGATTTTTGAGTGGGAATCTCTTGAGATCTCAAAGGTCCACAAGTTGCAGAGTAGGACATTTCCAAGTTTCCTATTTCTGAGAAGCATGTGAATGCAGCATAAGTCTCTAAGTGCTATCGTTTCCCAGACACAGATTGAGCCTGCTTCTAGACTAGAGAGCGTTATTTATGGGATTCTCCATTCAACAAGGTCTTTAGTTCAGGACTAAGCTTAATCCAGGGGAGGCTGGAGGAGGTAGAAATAAGAGGACAGGCTCATTGTCATGCATGGAATGGAATGAAGAATGGTATCAAACACTGTCTGTAGAATCTATAAATAATGTGTTTGATACAGTACCATTCCTCATTCCATGCATAACTATGACCCCGTCCTCCGATTTCTACCTCTGCCAGCCTCCCCTCTTTGTTAATCCTGTGTTAAAGCTACGTCTTCTCTTACTGTGGCCCTCCCCTCTCCTCTCCACAGTACACCTTTGAGATTCCCATCACGCTGACGGATCTGGGTCTGAAGTGAGTACAAACTGACACACACACACACACACAGTCGGCCCGCATCAACCAATGGTTGTGTCGGCTGGGTATCAGATTGCTATATCATAGGATGTGGTTAGCTGCATGTTAGATGTGTATCCAGATTTGGCAGGCGGTTGTTATGTCATTGGCCTGGAACTGGCCCCGTGGTGGTGGTGGTGTTAGCTGGGCTGCCTCTGTGGATGTTTGGTCATGCTAAATACCATCGTAATAGGCTTAGATGCACAGTGAGAGGGTCTTTTGAAGTTGCTAGGCTACATTAGAAGGTTCAGCTTATACTACATGTCATGTGAAAGGTCACACGTACACACGCAGACACAGACAAACACACACACGTGTGTGTATGGTTGCTATATATGTAAGAACATTCACAGTGTACGCGTTAGCACAAAGGTCATTTGAAACAGACAAGCTACTGTCCTACAAGCTACTGTCCTTTCCTAGCCCTCTGATAGTTGTCATGGCAACTGTAGGTACTGTAGATGCCAAAATAAGGGGAACAAGAAGCAAAATGGATCTACCATTGCCATCACGTTTAGACTAGGAGGCCTTGCCTGTGTGCTGTATGCTTGTTCAGGTACATGTCAGTGACTTTTGACTAACATTAAAATACACACGCAGACCAAACTAGCAAAACCTGTTCACCTAATGCTAACGTGGTTACCATGGAGACATGGCTATTAGCTACTAGCCTTAGGCATAAGTCATGTAAACAACATTTTATTTGTTGTTGATGTTCGGTAATATTTACTCACTGAAACTCTAACTGTGACTTGTAAGCACATTTGCCTAAAGTAAGTGAATCAAGTACTGTATACATCAGAATCATTGAATCAAGTTAGACTTTCTATGAGAGAGAGAGAGAATATAAATATGAATTGATGTTGCCATGAGGAAATCATTCAGGTATTCTCTTCTGTCCTGTTTGCTTTCTTCCTTAGCAACTACTGCAAGTCTACTGGCATCAAGATCCACACACTGTTCCTGCACCTCCAGTGAGTACACCACCATATGACCAGTCAGACCAGGCCACGGCTATATATATATATATATTAGGCCCTGCGACATCAGCTGGATGAGTGTTTGTCTTTTTTAACGTTTGGTGAACCATTAACCAACACATAGCTGTCTGTCTATCTGTTGGGAGGTAAACAGGGCAGGTCAGTTAAGTAAACAAAGCACGCATCATTGTCTAAAGCGCATTAGCACAAAGGTCATTAGAAACATGACCTTTGTGCTAACAAGACAAGCTACTGTCCTTTCATATGCACTTTAGCTGACGCTTTTATCCAAAGCGACTTACATTGCAGTGAGTTCATACATTTCAGTATATATGGTCCCAACAGGAATCAAACCCACAACCTAAGCGTTGTTAGCACCATGCTCTACCAACTGAGCCACAGAGGACCACAAGGCTCACACCACTATACCAGGGGAGGCTGGTGGAGGTAGAAATCAGAGGACAGGGTTAACAATTCCTCATTCTATTCCATGCATTACAATGAGCCCGTCCTCCGATTTCTACTTCCACGTGCCTCCCCTGCTTTAGACAATGATGTCTGCTTTGTTTACTTAACTGACCTGCCCTGTTTACCTCCCAACAGACAGACAGCTATGCGTTGGTTAATAGTTCACCAAACGTTAAAAAAGACAAACACTCATCCAGTAAAGACCGCTGATGTCGCAGGGCCTAATTCTCTAAGCGTTCATGGTGCATCATGGTGAAAATTTTACCTGTTTTGCTTTTTCTCCAAAACAAACTACAAAAAATTACACAATTACAACAATTTGCAAAATAAAGCTTAAGAGAGGGAAGGTGAAATACAAATAAAACGCAAATGAAGACAGTTTCACGTTTAGTTGTGTTTTTCTGATGTTTTCTGTTATCTCATATTGATAAAACAGGTGCAAAATGCTCAGTGAATCATACCCTGAGACTTATTAACCTATTTTATGGTCTTATCAGGAAAGACGCTGAGGAAGAGATAGAAAAGTCTTTATCTCCCTGTTCTCTCCTGTTATCTCCCAGTTCATGTACTGGAATGACGTGTGTTTGATTGCGTTCCTCATTCCATTCCTTGCATGAGCCCGCCCTCCGATTTCTACCTCCACCAGCCTCCACTGCTGCATCCATAGGGTTTATGCTTGGTGGTTTCCAAACCTCCACCAGCCTCCACTGCTGCATCCATAGGGTTTATGCTTGGTGGTTTCCAAACCTCCACCAGCCTCCACTGCTGCATCCATAGGGTTTATGCTTGGTGGTTTCCAAATCGACCCCTTACCCCTACCCCACACTCCTGTAGATCTAAAAGGATTTGATTGGTGTAAAGAAGAAAAATACTCCAACTTGCCCTCTGATTGGTTGGGTAGAATTGTCACCCTACTGTCTACATCTGTCCAATCCTCCCAGGTCAACACAAGTGTCAAGGAGATATTGGCAACAGTCATATCAATAACGCATTTTAATTGAATTCAAATCCAAATTAATGTTTGGGTGTTGTGTAGATAACTGTACCCCCCCACTGACTGTGTGTTGTGTGGCCCCTCCCCCTAGGATGTCCATGACGGTGTACTACCTGGTCCATTTCGAGCAGCTGTCCCTGGACACGTTTGAGTACATCGACTGTGGAGCCAACACTACCACACCCCACCTTATTAACCCTCCACAGCCCTGAGAGACAGAGAAGGCTTCTAGGAGGGTAGGAAGAGGATGAAGAGGTTCCTTCAGGAATTGTCTGAGCTTGTCTGACTCGTACCAATGGCTGACATTTATGGGGGTTTCCCAGAATTTATTCGCATATTGATATTTCAATTGTTACGGAAGGGGGGGGGGGGTTGATATTTGTTATGGGGGTGCCAGATAACCCTGGAAGAGGAACCCTGAAAGAGAGAGAGGAGGGTGAGGAGGGGAAGACTCCGAGGGGACAACCATGTGACACACTCTGTCAGGTGAGGAAGACGAAGACTGAGGAGAGAATCTTGTGAGAAACTGTGAAGAACAAGTCATGTGTTCGGACGGTCACGGTTCTGTTGTGTTGTCGAGAGGCCATACGGTTAGTTATGTTTTCGTCTCCCAAGGAATGTCTAATTTTCCATGAGAATCATTAACTACTTACTGTAAGAAACACTTTTTGTGAAGCTTAAAAAGCTCAGCCGGTCCTCTCTGAAACTGTAATTCTGTTTAGCCTTTTTTCATACTAATCTGTGGCTTGCCCTGAAAGTAGGGACATTGTTGTTGACTGAGCTATTGTAAGGTGTGTGTGTGTGTGTGTGATGATGATGAGCAGAGTGGATAACTAATGTGCACTAATCTGTGAATGAGTAACACAGCCATTGATTTGGGATAGTTTTCCTCTTGAGCAGTTTCTCAGTATGCTTCCTTTATTATGCCATAATGCAGATTCTGTCACCTTTTGAATGTAATCTGTTGTGATATATTGATGTGTGCGGTTGATCTGACCAGGGTCTGCCTCTTAAAACAGTGTGTTCTCTTTTGATAGTCTGGTGTAGGGCTGGGGCACATCACGTCCAAACAGGGGAGGCAGAAATTGGAGGACAGGCTCATTGTCAAACACCGTTCCATGCATTACAATGAGCCCGTCCTCCGATTTCTACCTCCACCAGCCTCCACTGCGTCCAGTATCATAACGGGAAAATCTAAGTCTGTATGGACTTCATGTTATCTAATAGAATTATGTAGCATTTAATACAAAACTAGCATCCAGAACTAACTCCTCTGTCACATGACTATTACAATTGTTTGTCTTTGACTCTGAATCTGTGTACAGTTTGGGAAGTTTGAGTGAGTGTGTGAGAGAGAGAGAGAGAGAGAGAGAGGAGGGGGGGAGGGGATTAAATCCTATTGACTTTGGAATGTGTCTTACGTTTGGTAGCATAACAAAGCCTGTTTTAATACCACCCATGTGATGTTTGTTGTCAAAGCAACAGGGTCTGAGTGACTCTGTAGTTGTGTGCTTGCCCCTTTTGTTAACAACCAAATCAATTGGGGTGAAGATCGGGTCTGCAGATGAATTCACTCTACTGGCAGACATTCACTGTACTGTCTTGGTGTGCCATTGGTATGCAACTGTAAGTGATTATCAGACAGGGAAATGGAGCCAAGCTGATTTCGGTTCTCCATTGCTACAATGATGGCTATGAAACCACAGGTATTTTGGGAATGGAGAAGATGACTGTCTTAATGAGTGGATGTGGTGATTTGGTCTATTCTTGCTCCACACTTCCCTGTCAAAGAGCACAATGGTTTCTTTCCCAATATCAACCCTTTACCCAGACATACAATGGGGTGGATCCCAATCTCTACCCCTAATCCAGACACACAATGGTCTCATGTGCCACAGAAATACTCTTTCAATCTTTCCTTTTCCTGAGGGAGTGGTGACTGATCTGGACATGGTTGGATAGGCTGAGATCAGGTGTCTGTTTTATCATTTTTACCACCATTCATAACGGGAGGCTGGTGGAGGTAGAAATTGGAGGACCGGTAATGTATGGAATGGAATGAGGAGTTCCAGATTCCATTCCGTGTGTTACATTGAGCTGGTCCTCCGATTTCTACCTCCACCAGCCTCCCCTGATTCATAACCATAATGTGAAAATAAATCCTTGACTTTGCTGTGTAATCACTGATGTCTGTTTCTTTTTCTGTACGCGCTGCCAGTACTTATTTTTGACTGTACTGTTTCTAGATTGACTAATAAATAAATGGATTAATTCATCTCATATTTGTCAATTCAATGATTAGTTAATACAGTGATTATTTCAATGGAGAAACTTTGGAGCATGTTTAAGTATTGAGACACTGCCCTGTAGGCCTTACGCTATATTGTCAAATTTCATGAAGTCACTGGAAACAACCGCAATAATTCAGCTTTCCTTGTTTGGTCAAGGAGATGTTGTACCTAGAAATAGCCACTAGATGGCGACAATGTGTTTCAAATGACAGTAGTGAGTAGAACGTTTATCAAAGTCTGTGGTCTCACAAGATTGTAACCTGGGCTAGGTAACACAACGTCTGAGGAAAGAGACTCCCCAATGTTTGTTTTTATATATATATATATATATATATATATATATATATATATATATATATATATATTAAATAGTCTTACTAAGTCTGACTCAAGAGATGAGATCCTGGGATCCCGAGAATACTGTACTACAACCATAACCGTTATCTAATCACCACAATGGTTCAGTGGAGGCTGGTGGAGGTAGAAATCGGAGGACGGGCTCATTGTAATACGTGTCCACAATGGTTAGCAAGTGTCTAACTAAGGGAAATAAGATATAAAGGCACAGTGTTTGACTGAGTGATTCACTTGAATTACTTCATGGTTTCACATCTTCTTACAAGGACTTCCCAACAACATCCTGTCTTATAGAATTAGAGGAACTTTAACTTCGTTTGTAGTTAATACACACTCATGTTTATTTGCTAGGGACCAAATCTCCTCCTCACATCAGCTCAAACTCACTGAACTCTTCAGACAGGATGGTAATGTGCTCTTTCAAGCAAAAAAAGACACACACAAACCCAATCGTTTCCATTAATTCACAAAGACAGGCTCAGTTGATCCTCATGTTTCTCCAGGGACAGGTGCATCTGAAGGACCAAGCTGTAGAGGTGGGCTTGGGAAACGGGGTGCAGTGCAGGGTAGTCGCGGTAGTTTACTATGTCATTGCCCTGATGCTTGAGAGAGTTCTGTGGGTCCTGGGCCTGGTCCTGGTCCAGGCCCGTTTGGGTCTTCTTCACCACTGCTGAGTGTACTGTATAGACTGAGGAGATGAGACATGAACACATGAACATCGCTCATCCGACATGTCTATAATGCATCCTGCTAGCCATGTACTGTCTTACTGTTCAACCCTGACAAAGGCAATATACTGGTAGCCAAAACGTGTTGCTTTTAACAATTGTTTTTAACAATAAAGATGCTATTTTGTTATATTTTGTCCTCCTCGAGTAGAATATTGATATTTCCTGCATATCTGTGTGTAATGACAGTTAATGTAACACAATGCTGCAAACAAAATGTTTCAGCAGACAACGAGCATCCCAAACTCACAGAGTATCTGTTGTCGACCTTGGCACTGTACTGACCAGGCCCAGGGCTTCTGAGTTTGCTCTTACAGTAGGAACACTCATTCACCGCTGCTGGAAGACAAGAAAGAACAAGAGTGTGTGTGTGTGTTTGTGTGTCTGTGACCCAGGTCTCCCACAAACCTCAGGTTCCCAATCCCCCCCGACCCCTCCTCCATGATATCTGAGCCACGGTGAGTCAGAGCACAGAGTCATTGTGTGTGTGTGTGTGTGGGAGGTGGGGGGTCCTGCATGGATTATTCAACAGGACCTGGTCTAATGAGAGGACGGTGGTGCGTGACAACCTCTGCTACTGTGGAAACTGAGGCTGGGCCTGGCCATGCACGCATGCACGCGCACACACACACACACACACAATACAATCTCTTATAGAGCATTCGTCCTGGAAGATTTGTGTTAAGTGGTGTTGACTTAGTTAATGGGAAGCAGTCAACTCTCCCTGTGTGTGTGTGCGTTCATGTGTGTGTGTGTGTGTTTGTGTGTGAGATGTTCCTGAGTCAATAGCAACCTCTTAGCAAACAGTCATTCCATTGTTTCCCTGTGTGTTGAAGTCAATGGATGGAGCTCAACGCCTGCTGTATGGTGGGCTGGTTGGGGGAAAACACTACAGAGTCATGTTTGATCACAGGTCCACAGATAAACTTCCGTAAACAAACACCTCGGGGCGTAGGATTGTTCTCTGGAGAGGTTGGAGAGGCACCTCTTCTGTGCTTGGATCACAGGATGGAAAGGGTGGTGGTCTGAGATGGATAGGAGAGCATGCAGGATCCACATCAGTGGAGGGAGAAATTGGAGAACGGGCTCATTGTAATGCTTGGAATGGAATGAATGGAATGGAATGAGGAATGTCTGCCTCCCCAATCCACACACAGCAGAACCCTAATAACTCCAAACATTGAGGTTGTCTTGTTTTACAGTAACATACTCCTTCTTGTGTATGAAGAGAGACTGTGTAACGGTTGGGTTAACAGGATGTTGTGGCAGCAATACCAGTGTTACAAGGTGAGGGCAGGTGAGAGGGGGTAGATGTTGACCAGGGGAGGCTGGTGGGGGTAGAAATCAGAGGACGGGCTCATTGTAATGCATGGAACGGAATGAGGAATGGTATCAAAAGGAATGGTTCCATGCATTACAATGAGCCCATCCTTCGATTTCTACCTCCACCAGCCTCCCCTGGTGTTGATAGTGTACCTGGTTGATCAGCTGGTGCCTCTGATTCCGCCCCTGGCTTGGAGCTCTGCTGCTCAGGAGGATCCTTGAGCATCTGTCACCACAGGAGGTAGATAACAGGTTCTAATCTGTACACTTAAAACACTCTTCACTGAAACGCCTAGCCTGGTTCCGGATCGATATGTCCAAAAAGGCTCTTTATTTGTTCCTGTTCATTGAAGAACCCTGTTAAAGAACACTTTTGGGTTCCATGTAGAACCCTTCTGGGTTTCCAAAAGGGTTCCACATGGAATCTAAAAGGGTTCCACATGGAATCTAAAAGGGTTCCACATGGAATCTAAAAGGGTTCAACGTGGAATCTAAAAGGGTTTCACATGGAATCTAAAAGGGTTCCACATGGAATCTCAAAGGGTTCCACATGGAATCTCAAAGGGTTCTCCATGTATGAGAAGCAAACTGACCTAGAGAAGTCTCCTGTGTTCTTAGGACACCAACACACTTCCTGGCCTCAACTAAGGGCAGCAGATACAGCTGACATGGTTACATACAACGAGCGGGGTTGCCTTTCACGGTTCTGTCTCCTGTATTGTATTCCTTACACTCCTCACACAAATAGGAGTTAAACTCCCTTTTCAAGGATCAACTTTACGTCCACATTCACACCTCCACAGATGTAAACGGCCCCTGAGTTCCTGAGTACCCGTCGTTTTGGATGAACACCCCACACTGGGAGGAGTGGATGGCAGACGAGGTCCCATACAATGACCTCTTCCCAGAAAACAGGGTCACAATCAGGCACTTGCTAACTCATTTGCAAGTGATAATAGACTGTGTTGAATAGAAACACACTACATTAGCACCAAGGGTTTAGATTTGAATGTTCCGAAAGGAGTGTTGTTGTGAAGGTTCGTCCTGTATTTGATAATGGAATATCATTGTTGTAGCCTCGTTTCTTAAGTAGAAGTCACTGAGAGAAAGAGAGAGAGAGAGAGAGATTCTGAAATCTTCCTGAGTTTTGAGGCTATTTCACGGCTCTTCAACGCCATATGATGTGACACTTATGATGTCCTTCTTTAAATCACATTGTAGCCTGCTGCATTGCTGTACGAAATGCGCTATGCAAAGAAAGATGGATTCGATTTGAATAATATCATAGGATTTGCTGCTGTTCTCTTTCTATGTGGTACTTCATACTGCCTTGTATTAAACAACGCTATATTTTACCTGCAAACCAAGAGTGCCTCTCTGTCCTTTGTCTCTATGGTTACCGTATGAAATCAAAGTAATGCTGGCAGGCCGACAGCGGAGGCATCACCTGCCGTGACCAGAGTGACACTTCCTGCAAAATTAACCACAGTAATATAATAATAATGTATGCCATTTAGCTGACGCTTTTATCCAAAGCGACTTACATCGCAGTGAGTGCATACATTTCAGTATATATGGTCCCAGCGGGAATCAAACCCACAACCTAAGCGTTGTTAGCGCCACGCTCTACCAACTGAGCCACAGAGGACAGGAAATGAGGTCGACCCCGCACAGGGGTGTCGCGTGTCCGCCTTTGGTTTCCCCCCCCCCCCCAGGGTTCGATCAATAATGGAACAGGCCGTACCTGTGTAACAGAGGTGGTTCAGGGCACCACAAACCTTGCCTGGGGCCTAAAGGCTTGAATTATCTCCCCGGGCGTATGTGTGTCTAGGCTTTTGCTCGGCAGGCTACATATAGAGGGGTTTGAACCTGGGTTGGGTTGTACCTGCTTAGCCCTGGTCATTCTGCGGTCCACCATTGTCTGGCGACGGCGTGCTTCCCAGTGCATAGCTGACATCCTACACCTGTAGGGGGGGCGGATCAGTCATTACAAACCACATGGCCAGTGTATCTCACACACACACACACACACACACACACACACACACACACACACACACACACACAGCCCCCCAGGGCCTGGTCTAATGAGAGGATGGTGGAGCGTAACAACCTCCTCTACTGTGGAGACTGGGCCTGGTCAGGCGTGCACACACACACACACAACACACACACACACACACACACACACACACACACACACACACACACACACACACAGTGATACACAGTGAGACAGTGATACACCAGTAACATGATACACAAACCCTCCTATCACAGTTTTCAGCTATTCTGATTACAGTACTGACAGCCCAACACAATGTAATGTAGCTGATGATATGAACAGGAGCTTCATAGAGACACTGATTTCTATGGTCTCCTGTCTGTCTGCACCTATACCTGCATGCAATAATGTCAAATTCAAGAATAGAACAGGGTCTGTTTCAGACCATCCAATCAAATCCTGTTCCTCCGATTGATTTGACCAATACAACCGTTAAGGGTGATTGCTCATAGAACAAGACTCATCATGGATTGTTGGGGAATTTGGAGAATGTCAATTTGTTATTGAATTTTGTAAATTTGTAAATTTGTTATTGCTATTTAGTACATTTCTTGTCAATATTTGTTATTTGTTTTTTATGTCCATGCACCAACCTCACCAAGTCAATTTCCTGTATGTGCAAATATACTTGGCCAAATAAAATAATTCTGATTCTGATTCTGATTCTGATTCTGAATAGAATAAGCCCAGTTATAGTATCTCAAAACAATTGTCCAACAGTTGGCGATTTAATTTTTAGATCAGTACTGTTGATCAGTCAAATGTCTCAATGCCAGCATGGAAAAAGCAAAATCTGGATATAGCCACCGGACAGCAGATTCATGTTCAATAGAAGTACATATTTAAGATACACTCTAGTCTAGCTAAAGCCCACAGTTACAGTGTGTAATACCAGTCCAATAGCAAAAGTTAAATTCCATATAAATATTGCAAGGTTAGCAGCTGAACTATCGAACTGATGAATACAGGTATCACTCAATCACGTCATGCAAAGTATAATGAATTGGATGTGTGGTACTTACATCAGTCGGTAGAGAGTAGATGACCTGTCGTATTAGCCCTTAGAGGCTAAGTAAAAGACCTCTGGAGCGTGCAGGTGGCTAATGATGACGTTCTGTGGTAAAGGCTAAATGGGATGCTTGGGACGGCCCGACTCTGACGTCACCCCATTAGAGTTGAGATTTAAAACGGTTAAGGTAATTAGGGTTAAGGTATGGTTTAGATGTATGTTATGATTATGGTTAATGTAAAGGTTAAAGGTTAGGATTAGGCTTTAGGGAAGGGTCGTCCCAAGGATCCCACTTTGCATCTATCGTTCTTCAAGCTGCTCCCACTTCCAAGTATTTCCCACCTCGCAAGTTACCTAGCAACCGAACGCTCTACGGAGTTAGTGCAGACATTGCTCACCCTTATGGTGCGTACATCCATGGACATAAACTGTAAAATCATCAGAAATGGGATGGACATTTCCGAAGTAAACTTTATAACACGTTACATTGGCAGTGACTATCCGATTTATATGAGTTGTATACATGGGTTTTCTAAAGTTTTAGTGTGAATTTCAGCATACCTGTCAACTTTGCAGGTGTTCAAGAGAGCTTCCTGTCTGGGTGTATATTTCAGTGTATTGTTACTATTAGTCGGCAGAGGGCGCTATTGCCCATTGTAAACAGAGGCAGTACCTTCCGTCGGTTCATATGGATCAATATAAAATCTGAATACTTTATCTCTTGGTGCCAAATAGCAAAGCTATGGCATGTGTCATATTCGTATCTAAAACAAGTATACTTGTTTTTTATGTTTTCATGTATTTCATTTATTTTTTATTTTTTACAAAGCAATAAGAGGTCAATGTGGATGAGAATATAGTAACGTGTCCATTCTACTTTGTGACGATATTACAAATAAAATGTTTTGTGTATATGGAGGTCAGGTAAACAAAGAAACAATAAAGGAACTTAATTTACTGTCATGCGGTTTCTCTCTCTATAATGTGATGTGCTCGGCTGGACAGCCAATTTGTCAGTGATTTAAACATCCACTGGGTGTAATTGCTTTGTTTGTGCTGCTCCAAGGCAAAAGCCCTTTGCGCATGGAAAACCGCTCTGGAGGACAGAGAATTGTGGTCACACAAGCTGGCTCTGCAAGCAATTTACAAATCTCAATACCCCTTTGAGTTTTCATTTAAATCCCCTCTGTGTGTGTGTGTGTGTGTGTGTGTGTGTGTGTGTGTGTGTGTGAGTGTGTGTGTGTGTGGGTGCGTGCGTGCGTGTGTGTGCGTGTGTGTGTGCGTGTGTGCGGTATCTATCTGTCCTTCAATTAGCTACACCTGACCCAGTGGGTAGTAGGTATAGGCCATCTGATAACCGCTCTATTTTTAAGCCATACCATTTTGCATCATGCCATGATGAATTGCTACAACCCAGCAATAGAGCATGGACAGTTCCCAGAGGTGCTGATAGGATCAGACCGGTTTCATAACCCATTGTGTGTGTGTGTGTGTGTGTGTGTGTGCGTGTGTGTGTGTGTGTGTGTGTGTGTGTGTGTGTGTGTGTGTGTGTGTGTGTGTGTGTGTGTGTGTGTGTGTGTGTGTGTGTGTGTGTGTGTGTGTGTATGTCACACTGGTTCCAACAGCTCAGGCAGACGCACAGAATGGAGAAATGTTATCATGATTGCTGTTCAAGGAAAGGACTACAAAGACATTAACATTCAAATTGCCCCACAGTCAGTCGGTCGCCTACCCGCCCTGATGAACACCTTTCCATGACAGCACTTTGCTAGTATTATTGTGGGATTTTTACAAGGGTGATTATTGCTTAAGTATTCCCGAAATACTCAAGAAAGCCAAGAGACAAATATCAACATGATGCTTTTATTTATATCTTGGTTTGATGTCTTCGTTTTGCTTGTTTTGGTGATTTTATCTTGTAGTCTATGTTGAGTTTTGTAAATGAATGATTCAACTTCAGTGTATTTCTATCTCTCAGTAAACAACCTACAATTTCCTGTCAGAAAGTAACAGGTTATAATTTGGATAAACACTTTTCGCCACAAATTGAAATTAAGGTCACTCTCTCGTCACTGTGGATAGTTGGGCAGGGATTGTTTTCGGCGTGTTGGTGTTACGTCAGTCGTGGGGGGTTGGGTCCTCTATCGTCCTCACACACACACACACACACACACTGCTGGTCTAGCTCATTCCCCGCCGGAGATAGAAGTGATGAGCCGCGTTTGCCTGTAGCTGCAGGATTTATATCGGAATTACACTCCCCAAAGAGGATTTCTCTCTCCAGTGTGGATTTCTGCTCAAATTGTATTGGAATTATGTTGTCTTTCTTAGTACTACAGAACCGCTAAACGGTGAGTTTACGTTGTTTTGTTTAACGTTGAGGTCGGTTCAACTGAAACGTCCTCGCAGCGGAGGTTTAGTTAAAGCAAGCGCGGACCAGGAGACGTTGAGGTGTGCAACTTCAAGTGTGATTAGTAGCTATGTCACAAAACTGTGAAATATTCTGGAATATGAAGTTTCTTTCTAGCAAACTAACATCAACATTAATTTTGGGATAATTTCACATTTTTAACCAGGTTATTTCGGTTTCCACACCGTTCCGTTGCTATGAATCTAACAACTCTCAGCCCGGCGAGCGCATAGTTACCAGCTCGCTAGCCGTGCCACGACCTCGTCCCAGAGCTGTGTGTGTGGGACAAGCGAGCGCATTAGCTTGCCTACGTAAAACTATCGTGAAAAGCCATTTAATTACAATTAGATTACATTTGATCGGATTTCTTTATCGGACTTTGGACAATTAGATTAGTGCTTCCTTTATAAATCTAAATATTACTTTTTCCCGGCCGTCCAGTCCAAGGCGGTCTCTTCAGCTCAAGCAATGACTTTTTCAATGTCCTTCGTCCCTTATCGCCACACAAGCCTGGGCCATTCTATGCATGTTGTTAGGATGACCTCAGTGCAACATTCCAGTTGTCCGTAGTGAATGCTGGATGTCCCTGGAACAAGCAATGACAATGCCTAGCTAATGAAATGACCCTCTATTGACGCACTGCAATCTAAGTCAAGACAATAGTCATGTTGTCAAACGGTCAACGACTATTCAGGTGCGGCCCATTCTGCCATGCAAAAATAACGGCTTTGTTTCGAACCAAACTGGCGTGAAATATACGACAGTTTCGTTCACTGTCAATAAAATGCCATTTGGACAGTACTTAGACAAGCTGGTCAACTTTCCTGGAAGTTATTGACACCTCGGTGCCCTCGTTAAAATGGATGACTCATGTTTCTCTCTCTCTCTTCTCTCGTCCTGTTTTCATCAGGTCCTCCTTGGTGACTTCAGCTGTCTGCCTCCAAGTCTGCTGCCTCAGCCTTTGAAGTAGTGGAGGTGTGAAGGCCCCGTCCCTCTGGAGACATCCACCACCACCGCCACCTCTTCTAGAGCCTGTCACCTTCTAACTCCCAACCCAGACAACCAGCTAGCCAACATGGGCAACCAGCTGACAGAGATAGCCCCCAACACCCCCTTCCTCCCCAACTTCCAGTCCCTACACGTGGTGGTCATCGGCCTGGACTCTGCAGGCAAGACCTCCCTGCTCTACAGACTAAAGCTCCGTGAGTTTGTGGAGACCATCCCCACCAAAGGTTTCAACACAGAGAGGATCAAAGTAGCCGTGGGTAACTCCCGGGCCTCCACCACCTTCCAGGTGTGGGACGTAGGCGGCCAGGATAAGCTCCGACCCCTGTGGAAGTCGTACACGCGTCGCACCGACGGATTGGTGTTCGTGGTGGACGCAGCTGAGACGGAGCGCATGGAGGAGGCCAAGGTGGAGCTCCACCGGATCAGCCGCTCGGCAGAGAACCAGGGGGTGCCGGTGTTGGTGCTGGCCAACAAGCAGGACCTGGAGGGGGCGGCGTCGGCCGCGGAGGTGGAGAAGACCCTGGCTCTCCACGAGCTGACCTCTTCCACCCTCCACCACACCCAGGGCTGTAGCGCTCTGGACGGGCAGGGGCTGCAGCCCGGCCTGGAGAAACTCTACCAGATGATCCTGCAGAGGAAGAAGATGCTCAGGAACAGCAAGAAGAAGAGATGAGCAGCCGTGTGTTTCTGTGACTGTCACAGTGTGTGCGTCTGAGGGATTCCGTCTGAAAGACGCCCCCCCCCGGCCTCTACACCCTGCAGAATGGACCTTGATGGCGTTCCTTGTTGGAATTTTATGGGAATTTTATGCCCCACTTAAGGAGCGCCGTCTGGAAGCCCCAAGGGAGGGTTCCAGGAGGAGGACAGAGAGACTGATTGGTGCTAAATGTTGCACACAGCACTGACTGTTCGTTTCGCCCCTATACAGCGCATTTATTTTGACTAATGTTGCCATCTCCTTTTTTTTTTACACAAACTGTAGTGCCGACACAGTATGTGCACAGGCCTACTCCAAGCATTCTATGGCAGTTCTCATTTTAACTCCTATAGTCTTTAATGTTCACTATTGTTGCATGGAGGTTCACCACGTTGGGGGAGGGGGGGAATACGAGGCTTTTGTAGATCAAAAGAGGACTATTATAGTTCAACACGCCACTGTTCGTCGGCCGCTGGACTGGGACGAGCGCCATCGCCACATGTCGTCAAGCGGGCCCGAGGCCGCCGGCCGTGCACGTTTCCACCACCGTTGTTGCTTGTTATGGTGGTAAATGTTTGAGGTGTGGACGGAGTCGTTACAACAAACTTGTTTTTACATTCTGTACATATTTTTTTGTATTACTGCAAATGAATAAATTATTGAAGATTTTGACACCTACCTGACATCTGAGAATCCTTTTCTGTGCTTCTGTATTTGTTGTCTGTGTGGGACGTTAAAAAAACATGGAAATAGAGCAAGATACAAAGTCCCTTATTAGCCACACAGCCGAGGTTGGTGGAATTAGTTTGGTGGGGGGCTCTACATTCACGACATACCAGGGGAGGCTGGTGGGGGCTCTACATTCACGACATACCAGGGGAGGCTGGTGGGGGCTCTACATTCACGACATACCAGGGGAGGCTGGTGGGGGCAGAAATCGGAGGACGTGCTCATTGTAATGCATAGAATGGAATGAGGAATGGTATCAAACGTGTGCAGCCTCCACTGTGCCGTACAGCAAAGAGACAAGGCAGACAATACTATAAAGTATATACATTATGTACAATGAGTGCGGGTGCATTCAAAATGTGCAAGCTGAGCAATACTGCTAGCTCCCAGGCAGCAGGTAGCAGTTTCTACAGGTGTGTAGTCTCTCTCTAGGCCTGTTTGATCTCTATGACGGATGGTAATCTGACTCTGAATGCAGCAAGTTATCTTTGAAGCCAGGGTTGCTTATTTGACACTAGCCTATATGTTATCACTGTAGCTGGGGATTAGTTTCAGTTTTGGTGCGTGTTCATTCCAACCACATAACCCCCACCCGCTGAAGTCTTGGCTCTTACACACACACACACACACACGCACAATGTTTTCAAGTCCTCAGGCCCATGCCACTGTGTTTGAGGTGGTTTTGCTTGAGAAGTTCATTGTAAAAGCGTCCTTTGGAGTCAGAAACACGACCCGTTATCTTCTATTCTCATTAGCATGATGGCGACAGGGGGAGGTGGGATCTCAGCGTCTGCCTGATCCGTCCTACCATAGCAGAATTCTATAATGAACCCTTAGGAACTATGCTGTTTTACAGCATAGTTCTAGAAATGTCTCTTTTGAACTCTACTTTCATTTAACCATTGGCTTCAATCACAAGAGGAAGAGCTGGAATGGCACTTTTAATTGGTGATTTGCACATCAAAGGCCATTTAGAGGACATTCATTATCCGTTTTACACACAGTGCTTTGATATACCCATGGTAACAGAATTGGGTAATTCATTTAGCAGTTGTCAATTCAGCCAAATAGGGTCATTACTGAGATAATGGGGTATAAGTGTGAGGTATGCATTTTTTTTAAACAAGCATCTCACCTTGAGGTGTAGGAAAGGCAGCATTACAGATTGTAGGCCAAGGAACCACAGGCAAAGTTACATTTCCTTGTATGATACTTCCCAGAGAAATAATCTAACGGAATAACTAAATAATATCTTTACTCCATGCCGAATATAGCCCAGTTCTTGCCCGGGGCGAATTTGGGACTAGTTTTTCCCATTTACAATTCATCGGTTGGAAAATGCAACTTTATCATCAGATTTAAACTATGGGTTCTGTGTCTGAGGGACATTCTCTGCTCTGATTTAGTGACATAGATCGCAGGAATACATTTTTAGCAGACATTGTCGGGGTATAGTATTTCATATTTGTGCAGAGAATACTAAGAAACAGGGATCTTTGGAGTTTGTGCCGTATGAATATTTGAAAGGGATATGAAAGGAAAGCTGTGGGCAGAACAGACATCAAACACACCACAGATCAATAACAGAGAGTAGTTGTAGGCTGGTGGAGGTAACAATCTGAAGACTCAAATCAGGCTCATTGTAATGCATGGGTTAGCTTGTAGCTTGGCAGCTTGGACATACTGTATTTACAGTGCCCTGTGTAAGTAATGGGACAATTAAGCATTTCTTCCTTTAGCTCTACACTCTGAAAGTTGGGATTTTAAATCAAATTACTATGAGGTTAAAGTTGAGATTCTCACCTTTTATTTGATGGTATTTGTCTATATATTGGTTTCACCATTCAGAAATTACAACACTTTTTATGCATAGTCCACCTATTTTAGGTTATGCAAAAGTAATGGGACAATTGGCTTGACAGGTGTTTCTGGTAAGTCAGGTTTGTTCCATCACATCATGTGTGCAGGCATAATTCTAGGCTTTGCATTTGCCTTTGGAGTTTGCTATTGGTGCCTGTCAACATGAGGACCAAAGAGGTGTCAATGAAAATCAATGAAGCCATTGTTAGGCTGAAAATTCAGAAACTGTCAGAAACAAATGATCAAAACGAGTCAATGAGTCAAAACCTTAGGCTTGCCAAAATCAACAGTTTGGAACATTATTAAAAATAAAAAAAATAAAAACTGGTGAGCTCAGCAATCGCAAATGGGCTGGTAGGCCAAGGAAAACTTCTACAGTAGATGAGAGATGGTCAGGTTACAGTTAGCTAAAAAGTACCTAAAAAGCCTGCAGAGGTCCCGAAAAAGGTCTTGTGGACAGATAAGATGAATATTATCATGGACCAGAGTGATTGCAAGAGGAAAGTTTGGAGAAAAAAGGATTCGGCCAAGATTTACAGCATACCACCTCATCTGTGAAACATGGTGGAGGGGGTGCTATGGTTTGGGCATGTATAGCTGCCACTAGAACTTGCTAACTTATCTTAATTTATGATTTATGCTGATGGCAGCAGCAGAATGTATTCTGAAGTGTACAGACACATATTGTCTGCTCAAGTACAAGCAAATGCCTAAAAATTCAGTGGATGACGCTTCATCATACAGTAAGACAATGACCCAAAACATACTGCCATAGCAACTAGGGAACTTTTCAGGGCCAAAAAGTGGAAAGGTCTTGACTGGCCAAGTCAATCTTGACATTTAAATTGCCTGATGAAAAGATTTTAGGAAAAAAGACAATAACTGAAGATGGTTGCAGTAAAGGCCTGGCAGAGCATCACCAGAGAAGGTACGTGGTCCTCTGTGGCTCAGTTGGTAGCGCATGGTGCTAACAACACTTAGGTTGTGGGTTTGATTCCTGCTGGGACCATATATACTGAAAAATGTATGAACTCACTACAATGTAAGTTGCTTTCGATAAAAGCGTCAGCTGAATAGCATATATTATTATATAGATACCCTGCGTCTGGTGGGGTCAATGGGTCGCAGACTCTCACCCCTACCCCAGTCCCACCCCCATCTGATGCCCCCCCCCATCTCACCCCCGTCTCACCCCACCCCATCCATCCATCCTCCCACACTTCTCTTGATAGCCAATCCTATTAGCTTGATTAGCGCCACCCAGGGAGCTTCAGCTGCTGGAGATCTGCTGTGGGACAGCTTAGTCAGCACTATCAGCTCCAACCCCCACCACGCTCCACAGACAGACCATAACAGTACGCCTAGTAGCAGCACTGGTACACTTTAATTCAATTTGATTGCAACTTTTTTTCTGCTGTTTCATCATCAAAGTGATCTTTTGAACACAAGGCACTAGGCCAGACCCTCTAATTGTAGGGCCTTACGTTAGTTGTGGTGAAGAAAACATCTCTCTCTCTCTCTCTCTCTCTCTCTCTCTCTCTCTCTCTCTCTCTCTCTCTCTCTCTCTCTTGGTTTTAGGTGGGATAGAGAGATCTTCGACCACAGCGTTTAGCCCTGGCATTACAAGCCACTCATCCAGCTTTGGCTCACTGGCCCAGCCCCAGTTCTAAATCTGCCCTGACTGTATGCTACATTTCACCCCCTGGCCAGTGGAGTAATTGTAGAGAGGGTGTTTCTGATGAGTATCTATCTACAGACGTAGAGTCTGAGGGAGTCTCCTGCTTCACAGACCATATGAGGCCAGATAGAAGAGATTCTAGAATAGAACATTACGTTTGGGATTCCAGAATAGAACATTACTTTTGGGATTCTGGAATAGAATATGACCTCTCCCTTCAACTCCCCAAGCTTCACGCACGAGTGAGTCAGGGAATACAGTGTGTATATGAGCAGGGCCACATGTTCATTCTTGAGAAGGACATTCCAATTGTAGTGTAGTAACTTATCTAAGTGTATTACAGTACTTTGAAATATGAGTGGCATGTCAATCCACTCCTAAATGTGCTTGTGAGGCAGTATTTTAAATTGAATTCTGGACAGATAAGCTTTGGCCTATTTTACATACATATCTACTGCTTAGTGCAGTATTTACTTTTCAGTGCATCATAGGCAAATGATTTTTCGCGCAACACTTCATTTGGGTGTGCACTGTACAAACAGTACAAGTCAAACAGACCGGTATTACCATTCCAATGATCCTGTCCTCCGAATTCTACCTCCACCAGCCTCCCCTGAAGCAGGCAGAGATAAAGGTTTCCACAGATCCTCCTTCAGCATGGTGTAGCTTGCAGCTAGCACGTCAAAACTTAGCTTGCGTGCAGAGGAGGAGACTAGAACCCAATCTTACGTACAGAGCTGTTGTATCAAGTCCACACCCAGAGTATGGATAATAGCTGAGAACAGGATTGTCTAGCTAGCTGGTGTCTCCTGGGCCCTGGGGGCATCACAATAGATACACACCTGGCAGCGTAGGAGCAGGGAATGTGTGTGTGTAACCTACATTACCTTCACACAATACCACCTGGCAAAGAGTTGGTGAAACCTACGCACACAAGATACACAGTCTGAAAGCCTAGGAGCAGAGAGGGTGTGTAGCCTACTTACACAAGATACACAGTCTGAAAGCCTAGGAGCAGAGAGGGTGTGTAACCTACCTACACAAGAGGAATCCTATGGGCGGGTGTGTAGATAATGGTTATTTCTAGGGGTTAGGATTAGGGTTAGGGTTAGGGTTAGTATGAGAAATACTTTCTCCTGGGAAAGTGACTCACTTTTATGTTTTATGATATGCTTGAAGGTTTGACCTTTCTTTGCCTTACCTTTACGATCTCAGAATAAGTGAAGACTTGTAAACTGTCACTGCCACGTTGAAAGTAAAAACAGTTATTAATGTTTTCTTATGCTTGATAGTTGATTATTATGTGTGTAAAACAGATGGATTCAGTGGTAAGGCCCCTCTGCAGGGTTTTCCACTTTATCTTAACAACAGTGTTTCTAACCACTCTACAGCACCAACAGTAATACCAGCTACAGTCTCAAAGCATGGCTACTGTACATCTGGTTGACAGATGGGGTATCATTTGAGTCTCTCTTCTCTCTCTCTCTCTCTCTCTCTCTCTCTCTCTCTCTCTCTCTCTTTCTACCTCCCCAGAGTGACCTGAGGTTGTGTGTGTGTGTGTGTGTGTGTGTGTGTGTGTGTGTGTGTGTGTGTGTGTGTGTGTGTGTGCATGTGTGCATGTGTACAGGAGGTATGTAGCTAGCTAGCTAGCACGATAACAGTGCCACCAGCAACTTCAGCCTCACGTGTGATCATGAAGGAAGAACATCTGTTTCCCCTCAGAAGCTGCATATGATAGGCTGTTCACCCTTCTCTACATGTGATAGGCTGTTCACCCTTCTCTACATGTGATAGGCTGTTCACCCTTCTCTGACATGTGATAGGCTGTTCACCCGTCTCTAACATGTGATAGGCTGTTCACCCTTCTCTAACATGTGATGTTCCTCAAGGCAAAGAGGAATACTTACTTTTTCCCTTCTTGAGCAGCAAAAATTGGAGTCATTTAATGCAATAATGTAAGCAGTGGTCTCTTTTCTTCGTATGTCCTTGAGACCCTGCACGCCATTGTCCGTCCATAATGACTTCAGCACTTCAGATTGTACCTCAATCAGGTCTATATGGACAGCATGACTGAACCCTGTGACAGAATAGAGGACAGCATTGAAAAAATGTTTTTTTATTAAATCACACTTATTTCAGAAGGAAACCATCCAGCGTGAGGCTGGTGGAGCCAGAAATTGTGTGTTTGATACCATTCCAAATTCCACTCCATGCATTACAAAAAGCCTGTTTTCCGATATCTACCTCCACCAGCCTCTCCTGAAACCATCCAAGTTATACTGCATAGTTAGACATTACTAAGTACCTCAATGATTTACTGTACACATGCTTTACCAATGTATGATATCATTGCCTGGCAATGGTACTCATAATGATCATACTGAACACATATCATGTTTACCATTTATCCTACAGGTAGCTATGATCACAGCAAAGAAGTTTACAGTCAACTAACTGAAGAGAATTCCGACTGGTACTCATGAGATCATGAACAGCAGGGAGCTACAGTGGAGGTTGTTTATTTAATGGATAAATGCCAGTTTTGTGTGATTCAGTCTAAAACAGGCCGAGCAGCATTGAAGCACAGACTTGGTGAAAGGTTAACTCTCATAACCCATTTCCCATTGACCTAAATGCAAGATTTATGCAAATGTCAGAGTTACACACATGCGGATCTCGAGTTACGATTCCACCCACAATATAAGAACGTATTATGTGTCTCATACAGTAACTGCACAAACCAGGCAGTCCCAACGTAGCCTATACATATAACATCCTATTTCCCCCTCCTGGAAAATCAATACCTTCTCACAGGGTAATGGTAGGATGATCAGAGGTCTAGATATTAGACGTGTTCATGTTCTCACCAGGTCGTTGACTGTGCTAGTGAGTTGACACTGATTGCTACGAGAGTGAATGATATCCGCCCTGCCATAGGGAGG
>NC_139663.1:14937772-14940272 GCF_951799395.1 Argentina silus
CTCCACTTTATGTCCAGCCTTTTCTGAGAGCTGTTTACAATGTGTGTGTGTGTGTGTGTGTATGTGTGTGTGTGTATGTGTATGTGTGTGCATGGGTGTGTGTGTGTGTGTGTGTGTGTGTGTGTGTGTGTGTGTGTGTGTGGTGTGTGCGTGCATGCGTGTGTGTGTGTGTGTGTGTGTGTGTGTGTGTGTGTGTGTGTTGGTGTGTGTGTGCCTCATCTGAGAGCTGTGTACAATGTCATCTTTACTGTAATGGCTCCAGTGACATCCGCCTCCCCTGGGCTGTCAAGGCTGTCCCAGCCACCAGATGAGGACCAGGGCATGGTGTCAGTCAGGGGTGGCATTACATCTCTCTCTCTCTCTCTCTCCTCCTCCTTCTCTCCCTCTCTCTCTCCTCCCCCCTCTCTCTCCCCTCTCTCTCTCCCCCCCTTCTCTCTCCCTCTCTCTATCTCTCCCCCTTCCTCTTTCCCTCCCCCCCTCCCCCCCTCTCTCTCTCTGTCTCCCCAGCTCTGCCTTGTGCTGTTGTTTAACAGAGAAAGGAGACACACAACACTTTCTCACTTCATGATTAAATAAATAGAAACTATTTGTTGACTTAGATTTATGCTCCGTTTGGAATAGCGTGGTGGGAGAATGCCATTACATGTTTGTCAACAAATTGAATGGCATTACATGTTTGAAACACTTCAACTGTACAAACTGTATGTTCACTAACTGATGATTGTCCTGTGTCTGTAGTAGGGGAGCCCAGTGGAAGTATCAGAGACGGGCTCATTGTAATGCATAGAATCAAACATGTGTGTCCTATGAAACATGTGTGTCCTATGAAACACGTGTGTCCTATCAAAACACGTGTGTCCTATCAAACACGTGTGTCCTCCGTACATTACAATGAGCCTGTTCCCACGGTGCTCCTGCGGTGCTGAGCAGCCTTGCGCTGACTCTCCTGTCTGCTGACCTTGTTGACAGAATAACAGTTCTCAGGAGATAGAGACCAGGTGCGCCCGAGACGGTGTTTCACTCTGGGAATGGAACATGTGGAGTACCCCCCCCCCCCCCCCCCACTCCTCCACTCCCCCACCCCCAGCCCTCCTCCACCCCCCTCTTCTCCTCCTCTCCTCCTCCTCTCTTCCACCCTCTTCTCCTCTTCCTCCTCCTCCTCCCCCCTCTCCTCCTCCTCCCCCCTCTTCCCCACCCCCCTTCTCCTCCCCCCTCTCCTCCTCCTCCTCCCTCTTCTCCTCCCCCTTCTCCTCCCCCCTCTCCTCCTCCTCCCCCCTCTTCCCCACCCCCTTTCTCCTCCCCCCTCTCCTCCTCCTCCCCCCCTCTTCTCCCCCCCTTCTTCTCCTCCCCCCCTCTCCTCCTCCATATGTAATCTTCCAGAGCTACAGCTATTACAGCCTCAGCAGGAGGGACCTAACCATGTGCAGGAGGGGAGTGGTGGGGGCTTAATCATGTGCAACAGGGGGGCTGGGCCATGTGTGTATGGGGGGGGGGGGGGGGGGGTTGAACTTTGTGCAGGAGAGGGGGGGGGGCTTAATCATGTGCAACGGGGGGGGCTGGACCATGTGTGTATGGGGGGGGGGGGATTGAATCATGGAGGGTGGAGGTGGACACTGAGCCATGTGTAAGGTGGTAGAGGGGGGACAGAACCATGTGTGTGTATGTGAGTGTGGGGGTGGGTGGGGGGGGGGGGGGGGGGGGTGTTAGACCATGTGTAGAAAGGGTGGAATTGAACCACGTGTTGAGGTGGTGAGAGTGCCGGAGGGAGGGAGGGAGGGAGGGAGGGAGAGGGGATGGGGGGATGGAAGAGGGAGATATGTACTGTATCACTCTGGCCCCTGCAGAGACGAGTGCTCGTCTGGGATCTACTGATCTGGTCTCAATGTGTTTCATTAAATGCGTCATCGCACATTCATCGATTTGATTAACCAGGATATCAGTCCAGGGTTTATTATGCTGCATTCACGTGCTCCTCTGAAACAGGATACTTGGAAACGTCCTACTCTGCAACTCGTGGACCTTTGAGATCTCAGAGTTTCCCAGAATTAGCCAATAGGGAGCTCTATGATAAAGCCTACGCTAAATCTTAGTGGGAAGCTCAGAGTTTTCGAGGAGCGCTTGAATGCACCGTTATTGTCTGACAATCTGTACTCAACCCTCAACTTTAACTTTTTCTCATTCAGTGTTTTGTGTCAGAGTTTGAGATTCGCACTAATTCAACAACTGCTGTTTCCTGAGAGCAGACATAATAACAAACACAATCTCGGCTGGTTAACACAACATGGTAGAACACTCCGGAAACAACAGCTGAGAAAGACTATACATGGAATAGCCAGGTGGAGACTTGCATAGATAAAGACTAGTCAACAAAAGACAGTGTGTGTGTGTGTGTGTGTGTGTGTGTGTGTGAGTGAGAGAGAGAGACTGTGTGTGTGTGTGTGTGTGTGTGTGTGTGTGTGTGTGTGCGTGTGTGCAAAATGACATTTCTTGAAGGTTGAAA
>NC_139663.1:14947772-14950272 GCF_951799395.1 Argentina silus
ACACACACACACACACACTGTCACATTGTCACATTGTCACACACACACACACACACACACACACACACACACACACACACACACACACACACACACACTGTCACAAACACACACAGTGCTGATCCCAGGTCTTGCTGATTAAGGGTTCCGACTGCGTCTCGCTGTGACGACGGAGATCAAAGGATCACGCCACTGCCAGGCTGTACATGCAGATCTCTACAATTAGAGAGAGGGAGGGTGGGAGGGGGAGGGAGGGAGAGGGATGGGGGAGGGAGGGAGGAGGGGGTAGGGAGAGGGGGAGGTGGGGGGAGAGGGAGCGAGTAGGGGAGAGAGCGAAAGAGAGGGAGAGGGGCGGAGGGAGGGGGGGGAGACGAGAGAGGGAGAGAGAGGGAGGGAGAGGAGAGAGGGAGAGAGAGGGAGGGGGTGGAGGGAGGGAGAGAGTGGGGGATAGAGTGGGAGGGGGTAGGGAAAGAGAGAGAAGGAGGAAGAGAGAGAGGGAGGGTGTAGGGAGGGGGAGGGAGGAGTGAGACAGAGAGAGAGGGGGGAGAGAGGGAGAGAGAGGGACAGAGAGAGGGAGGTGGATTAACTACTAGGAGGACAGCCAGCCAGAGCTAAGAGTAGCTAATGCAGCAATTAGGCAGCAACCGCCAAGGGAGTGGGAGAGAGGGAAGAACGAATGAGTGGAAGTGAGGGAATGTTCTTACTCTGGAGAGGTGGTGAAAGGGGGCTGAGGGACCTGGACCGACTTGAACTCTAGAGGACAAGAAAATCAGACTTTTGAACAAGAAAATCAGACATTTGAACAAGAAAATCAGACATTTGAACAAGAAAATCCGATTTTTCGAGATAGCCTCTCAACTGTAGCTGTGTGCATTCTATTGACACAGTTGCATCTCATCCATTCTAAAATGGAATGTTTCCAATCCTGATCTCGGATTGGCTTGTACATACGGCACATTTTCACTTGATTATGCTATTATGCTATTATGCTAAAGATTAGAAATATCTGCCGTTGGTTCAGTCATGCAACTGTTCACATCTATGAATCTTTCTCACATTATGTGCTTAGATCAAACGATCATATTCATCGGGAGCTTCTTACCAGCATCCCATTGGCAGCCCAACTAGGTCAAAACCTAAACCTGACCCGAACCATAACCAGAACCACAACCTTAACCCTAACCCTAAACAAATGTCAACCATTTTGTAAATTCAACATCAGTTATCTGGTCAGGCGTGTTTTTCCCCTTGGATCAAACAGCCCACATTCATAACGGAAGCTTGAAGCTCCAGAGGAAAGAGGAACAACATGGACGTCATTTCTATCTATCTCTAATGTGATGTCATCACAGCCTCCTGATTTGCATGCTTCCCATCATGCTCTCTGGGTGACAGAGCATTTTCTTCCTCCCCGCCACAAATTATAATGTTTGTTAGAATGACTGAACGCCCAGTTCAGTACATAGAGTGATTATATGTTTCTAAACATCCTGTTCTCACACGCGCACGTACACACACACACACACACACACACACACGCACACACACACACACACACACACATGTGCGCACACAAGAAATTATATGATTCTACTTCCTGTGGGAAGCTACTTCCTGTGGGAAGTGGTACATATAACATACCACATGTATCTTTACCCAAACCCAATGCCACATAAATGTGCCCTAGCATTTGCTAAACAATATGTCATCATTTGTGTTTGTGCAAACACCTTTTTGTTTATTTCTTTGTGTCTTTCCCAAATTCCTGTTTTATATTCTGCTCAATGTTTAATCTATATGTGCCAAGACCATTTTGTTCTGTAATATACACTTGAAAAAGAAGTTGGTAAAGAGTGATTTGTCTGTCTCTCTCTCTCTCTCTCTCTCTCTCTCTCTCTCTCTCTCTCTCTCAGTAACGATTTTCTTTGATTTACTCTGTCAGGGCTGCTTGCCGTTATGACGTGTGTATGTATGTCTGTGTGTGTGTGTGTGTGTGTGTGTGTGTGTGTGTGTGTGTGTGTGTGTGTGAGGCTGCATCACTGTACCACTGTGCCAGTGTAAACACAGGTAAATGAGGGTTATTTCTGGCTGTGTCAGGGTGGTAGGTGGATGGGTTCAGAACGTACCATTCCCGTTCCGTTCCATGCATCACAATGAGCCCATCCTCCAATTTCCACCTCCACCAGCCTCCCCTGACGCAGATAAATAGTTGACACAGTATGGTAAACAACCTAGAGGAGTGTGAAGGTACTGCATGCTTTTCAGTATCCCCTTTGTTTAGTGGCAGCAGCGTGAAACACTGTTAGCAGTTGATCATGAACTATTTTCATCAACATGATGAAGTGATACCCAGCCCTTGTTTGAGCTCGAAGTCGTTCATGTAAACACAGAAGGTAATGGGTGCCCTTTTAAGGAACATTTCAATCTTGAAAGCTAGCTGTGACTTTACAATAAAATGGAGACCAGCTGAGATACAGTAATGAACACTTCACACTGTCAC
>NC_139663.1:14952772-14957772 GCF_951799395.1 Argentina silus
TTCTATTTTGTAAATTTGTTTTTGCAATTTTGTTAATTTTTTGTTCATATTTTGCTTATATATAGTTTTTTATGTCCCATGCACCAACCTCACCAAGTCAATTTACTGTATGTGCAAATATACTTGGCCAAATAAAAGAATTCTGATTCTGATTCTTTGTTTCATGTTATTCATTTATTGTTTCCTGTTTATTTTTGTGTTCCTCACCTTGTCTCTCGTTTCAGACACTTCACCACCTGCCCTTGTGTGTTTCCCACCTGTGTGATTGTCTACCCGATTGGCTTCACCTGTTCCTATCATTCTTCCCTGTGTATTTATTCTGTGTTTCCTTGTCTCTGTGCCAGTTCTAGTCTTTGTACCTTTGTGTCATAAGTCCCAGCATTTCCTAGTGATAAGTATGGTGGTTTTTGATCTCCGAGTGTGTCTTTGACTTTGCCTTTTTGCCTACCCCTTTTCGGATTAACTGCCTGCCTGTGTACCAAACCCTGCTTTGCCCACCCCCTTCCTGGATTATCTGACTACCCATTGACTGCCTACCTGTGTACCGAAACTTTCTGAAAGTAAAGACTATTCTATTGGATTGAAGTTTTTGTCTCCGAGTTGTGCATTTAAGTACTCTTGCCGTTACAGAAACGGAATGTGAGCAAAGCATTGTGACACACGTGAGTTCTACAAGATTTATCACAACATTTATCCACTGACATTTCATTCAAAAATATGCTCAGTATGTCTGGATTTAACAACTGTGAAACATTCACAAGCCGATGTCGAAAATGTTACTTATAACAGTCATAAGACACAGAGGAATGTGTTTGTTTGTCTGTGTGTGGTGTTCAGGTGTAGTTACAGTGACTTTGGTACGTACAGCATCAGCAAGCCCCAAAACCTGAGAGACAAGCCCACCTACAGGTGGCAGATGAGGAATGTAGAGTGAAGAGTGAGAGGAATGTTGCTTTACTGGAAAACAGGAATGTAGCAGGTGTGAATGTGGTCATGAAAGAGGGAGGGGGAAGAGGACAAAGAAAGGTGACAGTTTCTTGGGTTGCCCTCCTTAAAGGAAACAATGACAGCATCAAGGTTGGGGAATACCATTAAGATGAGATTGTAGACAACATTGTTCTGGCATGAGGAATAGGTATGTGTGTGTTATCTGTTCAGATTGACAAGGCTGATAGACGTTGTCAGGCAACGAGCCTACTGATTCTCACTCGGCACACAAAGCCCTGTGCCAATACAGGCTGTGCAGCCAATAACACATAACTGAACACTCACCTCCATAAAGGTACCAGTATTATCACTATTATTACAGAAATTAGCATACGGACACCAAGACAAACATGATCAGTAAGACCCAACACCTGAGATACAGTAGTACGTAAGGACCACTTTTTTTCTTCTTCGAGTGGAGCAGTCCCACTCTAGTTTCTCTCCTGTTAATTTTATTTTTTTTTTTAATTAAAAATACATTTAAAAAAAGTATTTTTTCCTTCTTCTAGCATTGTGACAATGGCCCCTGGTCCGAGGATGCCATAAATGTACATGTCTTATATTTCTGGTTTCTTTATAGGATAGAGACAGTGGAGAGAGACAGGAAAGTAAGGAGGAGAGGGTATGGTTTAAACACAACCAAGGATGTCTTTATACCATGTCCACGGGGTAGCAACGTTGCCTAATCAACTCTTCATCTGGGTGAACACATGGGTTAACACGTGTAAAATATTATACTTCAAGAATGTGAGCTGTGCTTAGTTAAGTTTTCCAGACACAGAACAATGGAAGCAATATAATACAATAGAACACAACGTGCCAATGTATCGGCATAGCTCCAAGCTCAGTCAAGAATACCTCAAAAACAACTCAAGTACTTGACATATCAATTTGACACAGGAATATTCAGATCAAACTGGTGACCCATGTCATAAATGACACATTGTGACACCTTCACCCCAGAGCATTCCAACAGACATGGAATCAGAATGGCATGTCTGTTCTACTGATTCTAAGTATATGAGCATTCTAGAACATTCCATGGTAGATGATGCACCCCTGTTGTTCTGTTGTTGTTATTGTTGTGGTAGAGGGAGGATAGGGAACAGATTGATCTGATTTCATCACCACCAGGCTGATCTAGTAAAACAGGTCTGTGTGTTCTAGAGCCAAACTGTACCAAGCAATAACATACACACACACAAAAACACAAACACACGCAAACAGGCATGCATGCACGCACACTCACAGTAACATACACACACCGACACACACACACACACAAACAAAAACGAACACACGCAAACAGCCATGCACGCACGCCCACTCACAGTAACATACACACACACACACACACCCACACCCACACACACCCACACACATACACACACACACACACACACACACACACACACACACACACACACACACACACACACACACACACATACACACACACACACACACACACACACACACACACACACAAAAACAAAAACAAACACACGCAAACAGGCATGCACGCACGCACACTCACAGTAACATCCACACACACATACACACACACACACGCACACACACACACACATACACACACACACACACCCGCACACACACCCACACACACCCACACACACACACACACACACACAAAAACAAAAACAAACACACGCAAACAGGCATGCACGCATGCACATTCACAGTAACATACACACACACACACACACACACACACACACACACACACATACACACACACACACACACACACACAAAATACAAAAACAAACACACGCAAACAGGCATGCACGCACGCACACTCACAGTAACATACACACACACACACACACACACACACACACACACACACACACTCACCCACACACACACACACACACACACACACACACACACCCTAGCCTACATATAGTACCTGAGTCACTACTAGAGTATGTTCTCTAGTGGTTGACCACACCCTGGTCTCACCCTACATAATTCACAAGTCAGTTAATATCTGTAGGATTAGGAAGTTATGTAACGTGTTTGTATGACTTAATCTGTGTAGAAAAGTAACAAAGGCCTGAGAGGCCTTGCTATGTCATGGTTATACAACCAGGCCCAAATACATGAATACAATATAGTTCATTCAAGTAATTATGAGTTGTCATTTGGTAGAGTAACAAACGCATCAGTAATGAGACTTTAGTAATCGGTCCACTCTGAAATGAAGGAGGGGCTTCTTGTAGCCCCTGTTGTTCTACAAGTCTGTCCCTCTCCCTCTCTCTCTCTCTCTCCCCACTCCCCTCTCTTTCTCTCTCCCTCTCTCTCTCTCTCTGTCTCTCTCTCCCTCTCTCTCTTTCTCTCTCCCTCTCTCTCTCTCCACTCCCCTCTCTTTCTCTCTCCCTCTCTCTCTCTCTCTCTCTCTGTCTCTCTCTCCCTCTCTCTCTTTCTCTCTCCCTCTCTCTCTCTCTCTCTCTCTGTCTCTCTCTTCCTCTCTCTCTTTCTCTCTCCCTCTCTCTCTCTCCACTCCCCTCTCTTTCTCTCTCCCTCTCTCTCTCCCCCTCGCTCTCTCTCCCCTGCCTCTCCCCCCCCCCTCTCTCCTAGTACAGTAGTAACACCAGAGAGTCTCTGTGCAGCAGGGCACAGTGGTAGCACTGCCCACACAGGAGAGAACAAGGATAGCCTTGAGGAGGAGGAGGAGGAGGAGGAGGAGGAGGAGGAGGAGGAGGAGGAGGAGGAGGAGCAGCTGCTTGTCCTGCCTGTGTCGTGGGAGGGTGTTCCCTGACTCTCTAGTACTGGCCCAGATACATAACAACTACGAACACTGACCTCCTGACTCCCCATAATAAGCCCAGATACATAACAGTTTCTTCTGACAACAACAATGACTGAATCTCCAGAACTGGCTGAAATACAGAAACAACTGCTAACTTTTATCTATTCCTGACTCCCCTGAACTATTTCTTTGTCTATCTATCTGTCTTGCTATCTAGGATTGGATCATCTGGCTGATTTTTTAGTAGGATTGGTGATCTGATCGATCTGATGCTGGATATCAAAAAACAACCAGGTCGTTCTGATCCAGATTTGAAGTTTTGAAATACTGGCCTAAGTTGTGTAAGAGTTGACATGGACCCTATCCAGAGGTTGACATGGTCCCTATCCAGAGGTTGACATGGACCCTATCCAGAGGTTGCATTCTCTGGTATTCCCTGAATGACAAGCATGCAGTCCTGTGAATGGCAGGCGTGCAAGCCCCCCGTGCCAATCTATTGATTACTCTGAGCCAATAGATACTGAGATCAGCTGACCTGTGCCAGAGCAGTTTTCTATTGATCCTGGTAACGCTTAGTTTCACTGTCTCATATGTAATTTATGTAGTATGTACAAAGTAATTATGGTAATAATAATGAACGATAACAACTCAATAACTATATTTAATTATATACATTCATACATTATTATTAATACAAATATGAAGTAATATCAGAGGACTTTTACAGGGCTGTGGTAATATCGTCAAATTTCCAGGGAATGTCTTTGTAAAATGTTTTTTCCAGCAAGCAGTGAAACTGAATATTACTGTATGACAAAAAAGAGTGAAATGTAGTTCCTCCCTCTCAAAGGCATTTACACTTCTACAGCATATCCTTCCTCTCTGCTTCCCCCCCGTTGGTGCAGAGAGTCGTGAAGGCAACAGTGGCACCTTTATCCACCAGCAGGTGACTTCATCAGACGAGGCTGTGCCAATGCCCTTCATGTCAGGGGAGGCTGGTGGAGGTAGAAATCAGAGGACAGGCTCATTGTAATGCATGGAACGGAATGAGGAATTCCTCATTCCATTCCATGCTATCAAAGGTGTGTGTTTGATACCCTTCCTCATTCCGTGCCATGCATTACGATGAGCCCGTCCTCTGATTTCTACCTCCGCCGGCCTCCCCTGCTTCATGTGTACTAGACCGTACCACAGGGCTTTTCTTTTTTCTCTCTGTTTTGTTCTGGTCTGTGCCGCA
>NC_139663.1:14960272-14967772 GCF_951799395.1 Argentina silus
ACTAACCAACTAACAGCAGCTCTTATCCTGCTCTGACCTGAGTGACCAGGAAATGACCTCATTACAAGGACACCAAGCCTCCTGTTGACTTAGGATTGAGGATTTTAATTCATATCACATCAATCATCATGATATCATAGCATTTCATATCATACAATAGCATATTACAACAGCATCTTATCAGACAGCAACATCAGGGCCCTTTATGAAAATGATGGTATCATTTGCTTACTAGGGCATCAATGGCTCAACGTTGGCCTACATTGGTATTCATGACACTGAATAGGTGTCTATGGGTCTTTGAGTGAGTCTTCCCTCCTGTGAGAATGAGTGTGTGAGAGACTGTGTGTGTGTGTGGTATCAACCTTGGCGGCACGTGTAGAGTGTGTGTGTGTGCGGGGGGGTGGGGGTGGGAGTGGGGGGGGTGGGGGGTGTTCGTGCAGTAGCCCGAGCCCTTTCTCTCTTCATTGTGATAAAAAAAAAGAAAAAAAACGCTCCCTCCTCCCTTCCTACCTCCCTCCTTCCTTTCCTCCCTCCCTCCCTCCCTCCCGCCCTCCCTCCTCCCTTCCTACCTCCGTCCTTCCTTTCCTTCCTACCTCCCTCCTTCCTTCCCTCCCTCCCTCCCTCCCTCCCTCCCTCCCCTCTGCCTGTGTATATGTAGGTCATAGCTGGTGTATGCAACATCGTGTCCATCCTCACGCAGCCCAGGGACTCAAGGAGACTCAAGAAAGAGAGAGAGAGGAAGAGAGGAGAGGAAGTGAAGGATGAAAAGGAGAGATAGAACTCAGCAGGGAGTCTGCATTGCCCCTGTCAGATTGTGCCCTTGGTTTGTATTGAGTGTCTAGCAGCTCTGTGGCCATAACGACGGGAGAGCAACTTCTCTGACAGGGGGCTGGATGCAGACAAACACACACACACACACGTACACACACACGCACACACACACGCGCATACGCATACAAACACACACACATACATGCATACGCACGCATACAGACACACACACATACATGCATACGCAGGCATACAAACACACACACACACATGCACGCACGCACACATACACACACACACAAACACACACACACACACACACACACACACACACACACACTTACACACACAGGTTCCCATGGGAGGTGACAGAGCCTGAGGACTCGTCCTGAGCTGGCCCAGTTTGCTGCAATGCGGAGAGGAGGAGGAGAAGAGGAGGAGGAGGAGGAGAGAGAGGGAGGAGGAGAGGGAGGGGGGGGAGAGAGAGAGAGAGGGAGGGGGGAGGAAGAGAGAGAGGGAGGGCAGAGATGGAGGGGGGAGGAGGAGGAGTAGAGAGGGTGAGGAGGAGAGGGAAGGGGAAGGAAGAGAGAGGGGGAGGAAGAGAGAGGTGGAGGAAGAGAGAGGGAGTGGGGGGAGGAAGAGAGAGAGGGAGGGGTGAGGAGGACAGGGAGGGGGGAGGAAGAGAGAGAGGGGGAGGTGAGGAGGAGAGGGAGGGGGGCAAAGAGAGAGGGAGAAAGGTTGAGAAGGGGAGAGAAAGAGAGGGTACGGAGGAGAGAGAGAGAGAGAGAGAGGGAGTAAGAGAGGGAGGGAGGGATGAGAGTGAGAGGGAGGGAGAGACAACGGGGCCAGGGAGAGGGAGAACAGAAGAGAGGAAATGAAAAGAGCGGGAGCGAGAATGAGAGAGAAGCATCATCTCCCTCACACACTTACACATAATTACATTATGCCTCAAGAGTTCTCATTTCATCCCCCTCTTCCTCCCTCCCCCTCCCTCCTCCTCCCCCCTTCCCCACCGCAAACCACCTCTCTCATCCAGGGTGAAAATTATCATAGACAGGCCCTTCTCCTTGAATTATTAAAGTAGCACAGCTTTAAAAAGCACAACTTTGTGTGTGTGTGTGTGTGTGTGTGTGTGTGTGTGTGTGTGTGTGTGTGTGTGTGTGTGTGTGTGTGTGTGTGTGTGTGTGTGCATGCACGTGTGTGTGTATGGCGTATCTTTCATTTCTCCAATACTCTCCTCCTCCCTCCCTCCCTCCCTCCCTACCCCTCCTCCTCCCTCCCTCCCCTCCCTCCCTCTCCCTGCTCCCAGAGGACGGTAGATCCAGAACAGAATACGGACACGGATCGATACACTGTCTGTCAGAGCAAAGATACAACACTGTCAGAGATACAACACTCTCAGAGATACAACACTGTCAGAGCAAAGATACAACACTGTCAGAGATACAACACTGTCAGAGATACAACACTGTCAGAGATACAACACTGTCAGAGCAGAGATACAACACTGTCAGAGATACAACACTGTCAGAGATACAACACTGTCAGAGCAGAGATACAACACTGTCAGAGATACAACACTGTCAGAGCAGAGATACAACACTGTCAGAGATACAACACTGTCAGAGCAGAGATACAACACTGTCAGAGCAGAGACACAACACTGTCAGAGATGCAACACTGTCAGAGCAGAGATACAACACTTATCAGAGATACAACACTGTCAGAGCAGAGACACAACACTGTCAGAGCAGAGACACAACACTGTCAGAGATGCAACACTGTCAGAGCAGAGATACAACACTGTCAGAGCAGAGATACAACACTGTCAGAGCAGAGATACAACACTGTCAGAGTTTAGAGTGCCGATGTTCTGACAGCTGAAACTTTTAACAGAAGTTCAGATGTGTTTTTGTAGCAGCTCTAAGGTGGTGGTAGAGGGGAGCATTTCATACTAGTTCAGTAGCAGTGGAGGCTAGTGGAGGTAGAAATCGGAGGACGGGCTCACGTGTGTTTGATACCATTCCTCATTCCGTTCCATGCATTACAATGAGTAAGTTTGCAGATGGTAGCTGTAGGATGCATTGCTCCCAAGATACCAAGTCTTAGTGTTCATCGGTTAGTCTTATGTTACAATCTCATAGCAATGGGACAATATCATAACTATATGATAACTGATCATAACTGATCATAACTGATCAAATCTGATCATAACTGATTCCAATGTTGAAAACCTACATACATCACAATCAATCACTTGATCCTTCTCGTTGTCTTCACTCTGACTTTATGAAGTCATATGATTTTCATATTTTTGTATCCCCCTCTGTACACACACACACACACACACACACACACACACACACAAAAATGTCTAATTCATAATCCAAACCAAACAAGCCCAGAGGAGATGCACTCCGGAGCAGTAATGAGGTTTCTAAATGCACGTTGCTCCTTCTTTCATCAACTCCACATTACCAAGGACAAGGCAACATACCAGGAGACTTCACTAAGCATCTCCCAGCCTGATATACTGTATGAGTCCACGGGCGAGAGCAGGTCAGGTGAGGGCAGGTCAGGTGAGGTCAGGTCAGGTGAGAGCAGGTCAGGTAAGGTCAGGTCAGGTGAGGTCAGGTCAGGTGAGAGCAGGTGTGTGTGCGTGCGTGTGTGCGTGTGTGTGCGTGCCTGTGTGTACAGTATCCCATGATATGTGTGTGTGTGAGTGTATGTACAGTATACTGTTAATACTGTTACTGTTGGCTGGGACTGTGTGAATGACCTAACAGGTTTAGGACGCTGTGATTGGCTGGAAGTGTGTGAATGACCTAACAGGTTTAGGACGTTCCCATCCTCCTCAGGGAAGTCTCCAGTTACAGCCTAATCTCTCTGATGTCACTGTCAGTGGGGGGGGGTGTCTAGTGGTGACAGGATCAAGCTTAGCTTAGCTTATTAGCTTCCGTTTTGAGGCGGAACTCCAGCATTGAGCCAGACAGCTCTAGGGGGAGGCTGGCGGAGGTAGAAATCAAAGGACAGGCTCATTGAAATGCATGGAATGGAATAAGGAATGGTATCAAATTCGTCGTTCCACTCCATGCATTACAATGAGCGTGTCCTCCGATTTCTACCTCCACCAGCCTCCCCTGCTTGACCGGTATTTGGGGTAGGAGTTGTATGCGTGTTTGTTGTATGTTGCAAATTGCATGTTGTTTGTTGCATGTTCTGATCCAAAATAATGAAGGTTCTCACTCATATTCCAGCTCCATCAAACTTCTCTAACATTCCGCAGTCAAGAACAGTTGTTTATTAACTTAAAGGTGCAATATGCAGCTTTTACCCCTAGAAAATGTCACACACACACATAAACACATCTTCACCTATCCTTCTCTCTCTCTCTCTCTCTCTCTCTCTCTCTCTCTCTCTCTCTCTCTCTCCTGTTAACCACCTTCCAGTCACCAACAACTGCATCATCCCCTCCAGGCCGCAGGCTACGTACGTGTGTGTGTGTGTGTGTGTGTGTGTGTGTGTGTGTGTGTGTGTGTGTGTGTGTGTGTGTGTGTGTGTGTGTCTTCGGCCGCAGGCTGCAGCTGCATCATTAGTTTGATTATCCCCAGTAAAGCCTGCAGAGGCTGCACTTACTGGAACAGATGAGGCCATTATTTGTCAAGCCCCATTAAATATGAATAAGATAGGAACGGTAGTGTGTGTGTGTGTGTGTGTGTGTGTGTGTGTGTGTGTGTGTGTGTGTGTGTGTGTGTGTAGGCTCACTGCTACGTGCAGCAGACCCTGATATCTATCTCCAAGCTAAGCAGTTGGCGAGATGCAACCATCTGTTTCTCTCAAGTGACTCTGTGACCCCCGCCCTTGCACCAACACACACCCACCCACTGTCCACTAGCCCACCACCCTTTCTGCATATAGACACACGCATTCACACATACGCACACACACACACATACACATACTCACTCACACATACACACACTCACTCACTCACACACACACACACACACACACACACACACACATACAAGAGAAGGTTGGTCAAAGCCCCTACTTGGCTGAGATACAGTGTTAGGGGAGGACACCATATATCTGTGGAAACAATGACTCTCTTCTTTTAGCAGTGAGCTCAGAGGGAGAAGAGCCAGACCCAGCCACACACACACACACACACACACACACACACACACACACACACACACCCACACACACACACACACACCCACACACACACACACACACACACACACACACACACACACACGGCCAGCTCCACAGGAGTAGACTTGGCCGAGTTACAGGTGATCCACTGTACAAACACACACGTAGGCAGAAGAGGACATGAGCAACCTCTTCCAGTCACAACAACCCTCATCTTCTTTTTACACAACTGCCTAGTTTGTTTTCAGCATGTACAACATGAGTTCGCATAATGTACCGTGGCAAGTCAGGACATGTACTTGGTTAGGTTAGAACACACACACACACACACACGCATGCAGGCATGCACCCACGTACACATGCACCCATGGACACACACACACACACACACACACACACACACACACACACACGCATCGTGCCATTTGAGAGCATGTTCTCCACAGAGGCCGTGGGTTCTGTTTGTGTTCTGCTGTGTCGTGGGAGTGAGTCTCGGGCCACTGGGTCACCCTCTCCCTACTGAGCACGCTCAGGACTGGCAGATCTGCCCGGTAACAACGCCTGGCTGTCGTGACTGTACCCAGCGGGCCGCGGGAGAGCCAGAACACGACCAGCCTACCCTGGCCCAGCAGCTACTATAGCTAGGAGGGAGGGAGGGAGGGAGGGAGGGAGGGAGAGAGGGTAGGAGGGAGGGAGGCAGGGAGGGAGAGAGGGTAGGAGGGAGGGAGGCTGGGAGGGAGGGAGGAAGGCAGGGAGGGAGGGTGGGAGAGACGGAGGGAGTGAGGGAGGCAGGGAGGGAGAGAGGGTAGGAGGGAGGGAGGCAGGGAGGGAGAGAGGGTAGGAGGGAGGGAGGCAGGGAGGGAGAGAGGGTAGGAGGGAGGGAGGCAGGGAGGGAGAGAGGGTAGGAGGGAGGGAGGCAGGGAGGGACAGAGGGTAGGAGGGAGGGAGGCTGGGAGGGAGGGAGGAAGGCAGGGAGGGTGGGAGGGAGAGAGGGTGGGAGAGACAGAGGGAGTGAGGGAGGCAGGGAGGGAGGCAGGCAGGCAGGCAGTGAGGCAGGGAGGGAGGGAGGGAAGGAGGGAGGGAGGGAGGGAGGGAGATAGGCAGGCAGGCAGGCAGGCAAGGAGGGAGGGAGGGAGGGAGGGAGGGAGGGAGACAGGCAGGCAGGCAGGCAGGCAGGCAGGCAGGCAGGCAGGCAGGCAGGCAGAAAGACGCAGGCAGGTCGTGCTTCTTTCCAGCATCACGCTACGGTAACTAGCTAGGCAAGCCTGAGGTCAGAGAACCGTGCAGGCTGTCTCTCTGGGTGAATGTGAGTCACTGTCATCCATCACATCACCACACACAGAGAGAGAGAGAGAGAGAGAGAGAGAGAGAGAGAGGGGGGGAGAGAAAGAGAGAGAGAGAGAGAGAGAGAGAGAAAGAGAAAGAGTGAGAGAGAGCAGGGTGACACCACACTAACCCACTGACCATGATGATGATGATGATGACGATGATGATGCTAGCTGAGGAGCTCTTTGTGTGATGGGATGAGAGAGGGATGACAGAGAGAGAGAGAGAGAGAGAGAGAGAGAGAGAGATTGTGTGCCTGGTGTGTTGCATGGTTGGGATGACACGAAGCGTTCAAGTGTCACTCAGGAGAGAACTGGATGGTGACAACATCACATCACTATCAGTGGAAGAAAGGCTCCATCAAGGCGTTTTGCAAAGCACATGCACGCACACACACACACTCACACACAAACACACGCACGCGCGCACACACACACACACACACACATTGAAATGTACTTCGCAAAACGCTCTCTCTCACACACACGCACGCACACACACACACATTGAAATGTACTTCGCAAAACACTCAGTCCTATCTCCTGAGTGACACTTGAATGAAACCTTACTAGTTTGGGCCCAAGCACCGGTGTTGTTTTTGTTGTTGTTTGGTGCGTTGTGTTTTCACCACCCAGGGTACGTCTGAGGACTTGGGGAGAGCAGGGAGGAGCAATCCTCCCCAAGCTCCGTCCCAGGATTTTTGGTCCCAGGTTTGTTTTTGGTTTTTTTGGGGTTTTTTTTGGGGGGGGGGCTTTTTGGGGGGGGGCTTTCCTCAGAGATGGAAACACAGAAGTCTGAGGCTTTGAGCCAAGCAACGGTGCCAAAAGTGACAGCGGAAAAGTGCCACATATTGATTTTGTCCTCAGTAAAAATAGCCATACCAATAGTAATGCTTTAGTTTGGGAGAACAGTGGAAAGGCATGTTGGATGTAATCCATGGAGAGTGCTTCTCACCGGGGCTAATGCACGACTGGCACCACGCCAGGACTCTGTTGTCTCCAGGGGAGGCTGCTGGAGGTAGGAATCGGAGGACGGGCTCATTGTAATGCATGGAATGGAATCAGGAACGGTGTCATCAAACAATATGTTTGGTACCGTCCGTATTTGATGCCATTCCTCATTCCATGCCATGCATTACAATGAGTGCGTCCTCCGATTTCTACCTCCACCAGCCTCCCCTGGTGTCTGAACACCATTACGGGGTAGTGGGATAGACACTGGATCAAGTTCGTATTGGCA
>NC_139663.1:14975272-15007772 GCF_951799395.1 Argentina silus
GACAGATGGTGATGTTCTGCGTGGCTCCTCCATTGTTGAGAGTCAAAGGTCTGTAGAAGCTCCATTGTCTTAGAGACCAGGCCTCTCCTCCTGCCTCCTCCCCCCAGACACCCACCCTGTCACTGGGGACAATGAGGGACAGACAGGGGAGCACCACTAATAGCTGTCTAAATGAGCAAGGGTGATAGCAGGCTAAGAAGCCTTCACCAAATGATAGCCTACATGTAGACTTTCACGGTAGAGGCTGGTGGAGGTAGAAATCCGAGGACGGGCTCATTGTAATGTGTGGAATGGAGTGAGGAACGGTATCCCATGTGTGTTTGGTATCACTGCTCATTCTGTTCCATGCATTACAATGTGCCCATCCTCCGATTTCTACCTCCACCAGCCTCCCCTGGTGTATAACCATCTCCCCCTCCATCAGCTCAGTCATGTATCCTCCTTTCCAACGTAAACACTGATCTGAGAGAAAAGGATAGGTGAAAGCAAGATTTCGGAGGCCCACCGAAGGTGAAGGGAAGAGAAGGAGGAGAGGAAGCCATTTTAGACTATTGACATGCGCCCTCTGTGGAGGCGGTCCATATGGGTGGTAGATGTACACACAAACAAGGGGCTATAGCCACAGCCGGGTCTTATGATTCAGGGGCCAAGGGCATCAACATATGTCTCTTACACAATGAAGGGAGCAAAAACTGGGTTATTCTCCCTCTCCTCCTCTCTTCCTCTATCTCTCCTCCTCTCCCTCCTTTCTCCACTCGTCTCCCCTCCTCTATCTCTCCTCCTCTCCCTCCTTTCACTCCTCCCCTCTCTCCTCCCGTCTCTCCTCCTCTCCTCTCTCCCCTCCTCTCTTTCCGCTCTCTCCTCCTCTCCTCTCTCCTCCTCTCCTCTCTCCCCTCTCTCTTCCTCTCTCTTCTCTCTCTCTCGTCTCTCCTCTCTTTCCACTCTCTCCTCTCTCTCCCGTCTCTCCTCCTCTCTCTCCTCTCTCTCCCCTCTCTCCTCTCCTCTCCTCTCTCCTCTCTCTTCCCTCTCTCCTCTCTCCTCCTCCAGCAGGCCGCCTTAGAGAACGTTTCCAGAGTCGTTAATGCAGTGACTCCTGCCTGTGACTTTTCCTCCTGACTGAGCTCATTAATCATCACTTATGTAATGAGATACAGTCCATGGCCCACGGTCAAGCGAACGCACTGAGCCGTGGAAAGTGACTCTAACTGAGACTGCCCCCTGGGGGTGAGGAGGAGAGATACAGGAGAGAGAGAAAGATGGAGAGAGAGAGAGAGAGAGAGATGGAGGTAGAGAAAGAGGGAGAGAGAGAGATACAGGGAGAGAGAGATGGAGAGAAAGATGGAGAAAGAGAGAGAGAGAGAGAGAGAGAGAGAGAGAGAGAGAGAGGGATGCCAAGCTTAGCATGTTGTCATTAGCTCCAAGTCATTAGGCTCTATGCATGTCCGTGTGTTTGTCTTATTGACCAGCGGGACAGGAAAGGATATCGAGAGGAAATCATTAACCTATAACTGGTTTCCCTGGTGACCATCTAGCCCATAATAACCCAACAGAACTGTTCTAACCCAGGCACCCGGTGCAGGGTGATGACATCACTCACATCCTCTTGTCAACATGGACATGCGGTTTCATTAATGGGTTACAAGCATTTGTGCTCAATGACAAGAGTCATATGCAACACAATCTCAAAAACAACAACCTGGTTATATACACTATAGATCAGGGGAGGCTGGTGGAGGTAGAAATCGGAGGATTGGCTCATTGTAACGCATGGAACGGAATCAGGAATGGAATCAAACGCACGTGACCATATATAAATACAAAACATTTATTCACTCACCCACGTATATCTCAGCTGTCATTAGATGGTAGGGATTTGACCCTTACATGTGTTTCATACCATTCCTGATTCCATTCCGTGCATTATAATGAGCCCAACCTACGATTTGTGGCTTTGTTGCCAAATTCCAAATCGCCTTGGCTAATTTCTCAGCCATTTCGCCACGATTTGTATTCCATGTCGTAGGTCTGCTGACCGTGCCAATGTCTACACATCCCCTGAATACTGAAACAATTAGTTCAGACATTTTCGTTTACCAGGTACCTTAAAAAAATAATAAAAAAATTAAGAGGATAGATAATTTAAGGCTCAGTTATAAGACACGTACGGAGGGAATAATGGAGCCGTTTTGGGATAAATATTTGGGATAAGATCATATATGTGCAGATAATAGCTGATTTAATTCATACGTAACTGAGATTTAATCTGTTTTCGCTTATCTCCTTAGTAGCAGGAGATTATTTCCCTAATGAAAAGTGTAAATAGAGATTGTTATTGCTATGTGGTAGATAATCTGATCACAATCTGATAAATGTTATCTTCCTCTCTCTGTGACATAATCCATAATCCCTAATTCTAAAAAAACTAATCAGTAGGTTTCGGCAGTGAGGTCAAAGGGCAAAGAGGGTTTATCTTGGACACATAACTAATAACTACTCCCAGTAAAACAGTTCCCAGTAAAGTAGTGTTGTCTTGGCTTAATATCTTGTCTCGAAAGGATTCTCACTGCCCAGAGGCTGGTGGAGGTAGAAATCAGAGGATGCCTTATTGTAATGCATGGAACAGAATGAGGAATGGAATCAAACACTCGTGCCAGCTTCCACTGCTGCCATCTGTACATCTCTGTATACTGAAAGGGTAAGTTTATCCGAAATCCATTTTTATGTGTATTTCTGGTCAATCCGTAGTGCATACCATCTCCACCTATCATTTTCATTTTTGATACCATTCCTTATTCCATTCCATGTATTACAATGAGCCCGGTCCTCCGATTTGTACCCCCACCAGCCTCCCCTGAGCAATAACCCTTATTCCCTAATCAACAGAGTCATCTATCAGTCATGTTTACAGCCTCCTGCCTAAAGAGCACTCTTCCTTTCGGTTAGGATGACCTTAACACTAAAACTCACAATGACACTGGGAGGAACAATGACTCTTAATGGCAGTTCTCTACCATTCACATTCCCAAGTGAAATATGCCACCTGGCCATAAAACAGGGGACTGTGTGTGTGTGTGTGTGTGTGTGTGTGTGTGTGTGTGTGTGTGTGTGTGTGTGTGTGTGTGTGTGTGTGTGTGTGTGTGTGTGATGGCGCTAGACACAGCAGCCCCTCCCCCTAGGGTTCTTTTCCCGCCCCCTGTATTAGCGACAGATTGTTCCTGGTCGGAGGGATCTGATTGGATAATAGCGCTTGGTAAGATTGGATGTTCTTCACACACACACACACACACACACACACACTCCCCCATGGCCAAGGAATTACTATTAATAATATTCACAGCATGAGACAAAAGTCAATGATGATAACCCCCCTTCATCCCAGGTCAACCAGGTCATTCTGGTCTGGGATGAATTCTGGTCAGGAGAAGAAAGAAAAGAAAGAAAGGGATGAATTCCCCAGATAAGGGGTGGGTATTCCCTGGGTAACGATGTCGTGGGACACACAGTGCCCGTCCCTGGATGATGATGATGAAGTATGCAACCACCTCATCCATTATGGATGACAGCCCAGTGTGTCCTGCCTCCGTCTAAAGTGCTGCTTCTGCCTGCCTCCCTCTGCCTGCTACTTGGCTCTTAAACTACGGGCCTTATTAAAACACCAACGCTGAGGAGGACCACTGTGCATTGACTCACTGGAGGAAATAAATGCCAATTATGAGTCATGTTCATCGTGGTAGGAGCCTTGGCAGTGTGTGTGTGTGTGTGTGTGCGCGTGTGTGTGTGTGTGTGTGTGTGTGTGTGTGTGGCCTGTGAGTGCGCACGTGTGTGTTTGTGTTGTCGTTATTGATGAACCCCAATCATGAATACAACATGAGGGTGTGTCTCAGCCAGTAGAGGCTGGTGGAGGTAGAAATCGGAGGATGGGGTCAGCCTCCCTTGGTCTCAGGTGGGTGTGAGTATGTGGGAGCTGTCATTAGAGAGCTGTCAATCACTCTCAGAGGGAGGGATATTCATGATTCAACATGCCTTTCATTTAAGTGCTGTGGACACACTGGGGACAATAAGGACATTACTGGAACTGTCTGAAACGTCCAATGTTAATTTCTCCTTTAAAAGGTCATGTGATAATTGTCTTGCCATTTGACCAGGAGGGAGAAGACTCAATCATCACCTAAGCTTATCTGTGCTGCAGTCTCCTGGCTTGATGTCTATCTACAATAGGCTACATCTACACTAGTGTAGGCTGGTGGTGGTAGAAATCGGAGGACGGGCTCACTGTAATGCATGGAATGGAATGAGGATTGGTATGAAACACACATGTTTGATACCATTCCTCATTCCGTTCCTTGAATTACAATGAGCCCGTCCTCTTTTGATACCATTCCTTATTCCGTTCCATGCATTACAATGAGCCTGTCCTCAGATTTCTACCTCCACCAGGTAGATATACTGTACTGTACTGTGCTTCTTCTCCCATAGAGACCACAGAAGAGCAGAAGAGCAGAAGAAATACCTCTCACTTGGTTTTAAGTCTCTACAAGTCGATGACAAGCAATAGAGATTCTCTGTGGACACTCAAACATCGTAAGCAACGCCTTCTATGTGCTCCTACAGATCACACGCAGGTCATCTGACTGGTGTTTCACCTGGAGAAACCTGCCTGAACCCAAGATGAGTGACAGACATATGACTCAGTGATAGGCCGATAGGATCAGCTGGGCAGAGGAGGGAGGGATGGAAAAAAATAAGGGATGGAAAAAAGAAGGGACATGCACAACGGAGAGTAGGAGGATGGTTGTTTTTGAAACACCTGCACGGTGTGAGGAATTCCCCTTCAGAAAGGCCTGGGTTTCAACACTCTGTCTGTAGGCCTGTGTGCGTCAGCGCTCTGTCCAACACCTTCTGTACAGTCATTGTGTGCGTCATGAGTTGTTGTCGTGTTTGTGTGTCTTCACCTCGGCTATTCTGGGAGATTCTGGTCAAGAGGAAACTCGATCATCTCTTTATTAGGATCAAGGTTGTGTGTGTGTGTGTGTGTGTGTGTGTGTGTGTGTGTGTGTGTGTGTGTGTGTGTGTGTGTGTGTGTGTGTCTGTCTGGGTGGGTGGGTGTGTGTGTGTGTCTGTGTGGGTGGGTGTGTGTGTGTGTGTGCGTGTGTGTGTCTTTGTAATCAGATAGGAGTAGGACGAGAGTGATGCTGTGAAAATCATTATGTATTCTTTTCAAATATTAATTCTGGTCAACAACAAAAAAAAAGCTTTGTAAAGTGTTATTAGGCCTTTAGGGCCAAGGCTGTGTCTTTGTGGTCAGTTTGTAATCATACTTATCATATACGTCAAACATATGAGGTCTGGGGTGCTTAGTGGCGTAGCACACTAATGCTCATACAACAATCTTGAATCTTGAACAACATAATCGCAACGTTCCTGGTTTGATTCCGACCCTCGACATGTCTTGCATGTCATCCCTCCTCTCTCTCCCGTCAATCTCTACTGTCTCTGTCCTAATAAAGCAGAAATGCCCTAAAAACATATTTACAAAAAACATATGAGGTCTCGCCTCATGTCTACCTTATCTACTCTGGCGATGGTCTTAAAACAAAGACAAGAGGAGTGTGTTTGTAATCAGGATGACAGTGATGCTGTCAGCGTTACAATGTCTCTTGACATTGTAACGCTCTTCTTAAATATAGATTCTGGTCTACAAAGTAAATAAAGCTTTGTGGTGTTAAATGCTTTAGACCAAGACTGTGTCTTAGTAATCAGGGGGTTGACACACGAGAGTGATGCTGTGAGAATAGCTAGGTCTCAGTAGTCTAGTCTAGTCTAGTTTAGTCCAGTCTAGTCTAGTCTAGTCTAGTCTAGTCTAGTCTAGTCTAGTCTAGTCTAGTCTAGTCTCGTCAAATACAGCCAGATATGGGCACACCTCACTGGAGGACCCCTAAGTGTACATACTGTATAGAGCAGGGGAGGCTGGTCGAGGTAAATCGGAGGACGGGCACATTGTAATGCATGGAATGGAATGAGGAATGGTGTCAAAATCTCGTGTCTGATACCATTCCTCATTCCATTCCATGCATTACAATGAACCCGTCCTCCGATTTCTACCTTCACCCGCCTCCCCTGGTGAACATATAGAGAGTTAAGGATAGTGGGAGCTTTACATGTTGGATTTATCTTCCTTTGGTTTTATCCTCCCTTTCTTCTGTATGAATTTGTGTGAAGTATTGTATTGCATTGTATGTATTGTTTAAAATGTGCTGTACAAATAATGTTTGCTTGATCAATGATTTGGGTGGTCACCAAGAGGGACCCAGGTGTAGTCTGGGTCACCAAGATGGACCCAGGTGTAGTCACATTCCTGGACTGATTACCTCAGGGCCTCAATAGGTTGCCGAGGGACAACAGCCAATAGAATAGACTGCCTAATCAATACCTGTCACAAGTGATCAATATTCACCTTTGAATAGCCAATAGATATCAGAGCCTAATCAATAGTTGTTGACATGGGTCATATGACCTCATCTCACCAGCCTGTATGATGAGACGGTAGAAATTGGGCCTATAAAGGGGCAATCTGAGATTGGTAAATCCACATTTGGACTATTAAATAAATGATCCCATGATAGCCATTGGTTCCTGAAATGTGTTTTCAAAGTGAAAATATAACTTAGAAATGTCACATGACTCATAAGCTTAATTCAACAGTTTTACTTCATCAGAACCCCACATATAAGCTTGTTTTACTAGCAACACTTCAACAAAAACGTTAGTTTTGATCACTGGATGGTCAGTCCTTGCATCCATGCTGTCTATGAATTTGAGAGTGCTTGCATTTCTCCAGGCCAATCACTCAGCTGTTTACCCCAAAAAAGTGGAGGGGAGACCGCTTTGTTATTGTTTGAATCCCAGATTGCCCCTTTAACCACGATTACAGGGTCAGATACTATTCCATGCCTTAATGGAATAGTGAATCTGTGCCTATGTACAATTCCTCATTCCATTCCATGCATTACAATAAGCCTGTCCTCCGATGTCTACCTCCACCAGCCTCCCCTGATACAACTGTTACTTCATGTATATCTCAGGCCCCATGAAAATGAAACTTCCAGAAAAAAATCCAGATTTTTCCAAGTGGTGTCATACTGCCCTCTAGTGGTTGTTATAGGTAATGGCGTTGACGATGAGCTCACTGTTGAAGGCCCCAACTTAATCAATTGCAGTAAACCGCACAGCAGATTCACTCAAAATGTACACTGTGGACAAGTGGATGCTTTTTCTAAATCAGTGAATCTAATCAATATCCAATCAATCAATGTTCTGACATGAGAGTAACAGCTTGGTGTGCCAGCTGTAACATGATGTTCCACTTCTTTAACATTTGAACATTTGTTCCTGGTCATCAGAGACTTTGCCTGCTTGATTGGCTGATTAGATATTTGCGTTACCGAGGAGTTGACAGGTGTACCTAATAAAGTGGCCGGTGAGTGTAAGACAAAGTAATCAATGCTCACTACCCTTCTATGTCTACCAGTTTTATCATTACCTTATCTTAAGCTATGAGCTGTACCAGGAGTAAGAAGGTGATGTAGGTCAGAAAGACAGTTTAATGCTTAGACAATCATTCTTTGTATGATTAATGCTCGCACTCCTAAATACCTAAAGGATTAGTATGTTCAACATTATAAGTGGCTACTAGCATTTAGTGTTACAGACATTGATTTAACCATTACAGTTCCCCTGTCTCTGTGCCAGTTCGTCATTGTACCTGAAGAGACGACATTTTTGATTCAAGATTTTTGACTGTGAGTCGTGCGTTTGAGTCCTTGTCTGAGTTACTCCAGTCGTGATGTGAATGAGGAATGGTATCCATTCCGCATTCCATTCCATGCATTACAATGAGCCCGTCCTCCAGTTTCTACCTCCACCAGCTTGCCTTGCTGTGAACATTTCCTGTGCTGTGGTTATTATAACATTTACTGGTACTATGTGATATGCTTATTGTATGATTGTGATCGTAATGTTATATGGTCCCCGCTGGGAACACATATACTGAAAAAGGTATCCACTCACTGCAATGTAAGTCGCTTTGGATCTTTTTGGAAGCGTCAGCTAAAGGGCATATATTATTAACATCTATTTTTAAACAAAGTTCTGGGTTATTCTGTATTTAGTTATTCTGTGTTATTCTGTTTAAATGACTGCAACAGTGAGCAATAGTGAGAGAAATATTGCAGTTATATTGCAAACTAGAAAAGGAAGTTCCCTAAGAAACTTTGTGGGCAAATAATGGTCACTCACTGTAGTTTAGGTCAGACCTGTTGCATGTAGCAAATATCCACACCAGCACACTATAGTTCAACCCTGGAATGTGTAAAGGCCCTAATGTCTATGTGAAGGTAACAAGGGCCTGTTGGTAGTCTGGGGGGAGTTGATAGTTTCCAGATTCCTTGGCTCATGTAGATAGAACAACATGATCCCCATGTAAAGGGGGGACTGCTCCCTCCCTCTCCCCGCCCACCGCCCCTTTGCTGTTGTGTTGTGGAGCGCTGTTGTTGAGCATTGTTCCAAGTCTCTTGCGTCGCATAGTGTCTGCCTGATAGACACTTGAGGATCATTTGGGCGGGAAATCGACGTCCTTTGATACGTCTACAAAGCCTGTTCTACAGAACACTTGTCATGCCTCTGAAGATTCCGACCTCCACTACGAGTTATTCCAAGATCCTAAGCCCTCGCCGGAATGTTAGGATCATTTCCAGTCCATTAATTCTTCTCCTTCTGTTCATTCATGTGAATGTTTTGTGTTTAGATGCTAATCCCGTTCTTGAAGAGTCGTTGAGCAACATGGAGGGACCTCTTACAGATGCACCAAAGGTGAGACTTTTTTATGGTTAGTGGGCCTATGGCACTTCTGGTGGAGGTAAAAACTGGAGGACGGGGCTCAAGTGTGTTGCATACCATTCCTCATTCCATTCCATGCATTACAATGACCCGTCCTCCAATTTCTACCTCCACCAGCCTCCATTGGTATAGGTTGTGTCGTAGAACGAACTCGTGCTCTCTTGAGTTCTGCTTTGACCACAGGCAATTGTTCTGTTCTGTATGTTTGTTTACTTTTGATCTTGATAATGGAATGTTGATTCTAGAGGACGGTGCGGCGGTCCCACTCTCTGTGTGAGGGAGAGGAGAGGTACGTCCTGATGAGGAAACAGAAGGTTCTAGAATCTCTGAAGAAGCACGGGATCAACTGTGAACTGGTATGTTCGAAACACGAGGAGCATAATAGGGTTCATAGTGAGATGTGTATAGTCTGTCGACCTGGCCTTGTCTAGCAGATGTCTCTCTAACTCTCTCCTTGTGTGTTACTCACCCTCTTTCTCTCTCCCTCTCTCACTCCCCCCCCCCTCTCATCCACCCCCTTCTCTCTCTCTCTCTCTCTCTCTCTCACTCCCTCCTCTCTCCGCCCCCCCCCCCCCCCCCCCCCCAGGAGGACATTCCCCACATAGCTCTGCTGGGGTCAGGAGGGGGCCAGAGGTCTGCGGTGGGCCTGCTGGGGTCTCTACACCAGATGGAACAGGATAACTTACTGGACAGCATGCTCTACATGTTGGGGGTGTCTGGGTCTACATGGTAACCACTCACTGACTGCATACCAGGGGAGGCTGGTGGAGGTAGAAAGAGGACGGGCTCATTGTAATGCATGGAACGGAATAAGTTCCATTCCATGCATTTCAATGAGACCCTCCTCCGATTTCTAGCTGCATACAATATATTAAATATATATTAAGAATTAGAAAACAATTACTAGAAGTCACGTAGGCTTGTGGAGAAAAGGTACAGAATGCACATTCTACAGTAAAATGTTAGTCATGGATTGATGCAAGTATGTATTCAGTATTACTGCAAACGTTGCATATTTTTAAGGAAAATTGTCATTCTGTTATCATTACACATGCACACACACACGCACACACACACACACACATACACACCAACATGACACACACACGAACGCACACACATACACACACACACAAACAAACACACACACACACACACATACACACACACACACATACACACGGCACACACACACATGCACCCCCCCCCCTTCTCCTCCCCTATCCAGGATCATGTCGTCGATGTACAGGGAGGCGCCCTGGTCCCTAGACAGTGTGTTGGAGACGGTGAGGGGGCCCAGTGTTAGCTTTGCACAGGCTCTGGACTGGCTGAAAGACAGAACCAAGGAGGACGACTTCTCTCTGGCCGACATCTGGGGCATCCTCACTGCGGCAGGTGTTATGAAGGAGGTAAGGAAGGGTTCATAGAGGCTTATAACAGGTCATAACTAGTGGTGGGCACCAATATCGCTAATTCAATATAATATTGATATCAGTCGATATATTGATAAGAATGTGGCATGTTGTAGCACATTATAACCACTCTCTGACTGATGGCAGGTAGTATGAAGGAGGTTTACCAGTGTGGAGTATGTGGTCAACATTGTAGTGTTAACTTTATCGAACAGTTGTATTAGAGGATGTTTGACTCTGAGAGTGTCCTTGTATATCTCTCTCTCACAGTGTGAAGTGTTTGGGTTTTTTTGTTTGTTAAAATAAAATAATAATAAATGGAGTTGGGCAGTCCCATTCTGGTATTTCTTTTATTGGATAGAGACAGTAGAGAGAGACAGGGGAGTGTGTACTCTGTAGGCCATGGTGCTAGACCACTGGACCACCCCAGACCACTGGACCACCCCAGACCACTGGACCACCCCAGACCACTGGACCACCCCAGACCACTGGACCACCCCAGACCACTGGACCACCCCAGACCACTGGACCACCCCAGACCACTAGACCACCCCAGACCACTGGACCACCCCAGACCACTGGACCACCCCAGACCACTGGACCACCCCAGACCACTGGACCACCCCAGACCACTAGACCACCCCAGACCACTGGACCACCCCAGACCACTGGACCACCCCAGACCACTGGACCACCCCAGACCACGTAAAGTGTTTGCTTGTCTCTCCTATTTCATTGACTAGATTGACAACCGTAGTCTTTCACACGAGGCCCACAGAGAAGCCACCAACCCCTACCCCATCTACAGCGCCATCGACAAACAGAGCTACGTACACGGACCTACTGAAGGTATACAGTACTGCAGGGGAGGCTGGTGGAGGTAGAAATCGGAGGACGAGCTCATTGTAATGCGTGGAACGGAATATGGAGCGGCATCAAATGAACGTGTTTGGTACCATTCCTCATTCCACACGCGTGTTTGATACCATTCCTCATTCCACACGTGTGTTTGGTACCATTCCTCATTCCACATGCGTGTTTGATACCATTCCTCATTCCACACGCGTGTATAATACCATTCCTCATTCCACACACGTGTTTCGTACTATTCCTCATTCCGTTCCATGCATTACAATGAGCCTGTCCTCTGATTTCTACCTCCACCAGCCTCCCCTGATGTAAATTAGTATTCCATTCATGTGCCGTAGAAACCTTTAACATGTAACATCCTGGTTTTGAATAACATAATAAAACTCACAGGACTTTATTTTACCGTGTCAACTCAATGTTACTTTATATTGTTGTTTATTTCCCCCTGCTTTTCCTCTCCCCTAGGGGCGTGGTTTGAGTTGACCCCCCACGAGTGCGGTTTCCCCGAGTTGGGGCTCTTCATTGAGACCTCCTGCCTGGGGAGCAGGTTCGAGGGCGGGGAGATAGTGGAGGAGAGAAAAGAGATGGACATGGTCAAACTACAAGGTACGGACGTCAAACACAACGGGGAGATAGTCACCAGCTGTTGTGGCTCTTGTTTTGTACCAGTACATCACATGTCTCGAATATCAAATCAAAATACTATCACACTCAACAAGCTAGCATTATTTACTCCTACAGAGATTCCACTACAAGCTTTGCTTTGCTTGTCTCCGTACGGCTTGTTGATATTGCCGTTGTCACGGTTACAACACAATCGCTTTACCATCTTACAGTAGCTTTTCCTGAGGGTACTCTTTTATCCATGTAAATGGAAGCAGTATACTAGCTCAATGTCACATGTAAATACCCACAATTACAGGTACCTTATATACTGTAGGCCTACAGGAGGTTTTTTGTATCTGGTATCTTTAGTTTAACCTCGTTTAGTTTCATTCAGATTAGATTTGGAGCTGTTCCTCTGTTCCAGCCGAGTAATTCGCGGAAATACAGAAACAAATACTTTACTCAATAAACTCACTCCCGCTAAGGCCAGGTTTGAGTAGTTGGTATTATTACAGGCTTATTTGCCCTGTGAGGTTACAGTACATTCAGATATGCACGATGGTCTTTAATGGTGTCATTGTCTTCCAGGGATCCTAGGCTGCGCTCTCGCGGATGAACAGTATCTGGGAGACATGGTGATCCCAGACTGGATGAAGGCCGATGGGCTGAACGCCACCAGCACCATGGGTCTCTACCTCCAGGCTTATCAGATCCTCAGCAAGGTCGTGGACCTGCTGAAACACAGCCACGGGGATCACCCGTCCATCGCCACTCTGGAGAAACTTCTAGAAGGTATGCCTCACAACCGTGTACAGTACAGGGGAGGCTGGTGGAGGTAGAAATCAGAGGACGGGCTCATTGTAATGTATAGAATGGAATGAGGAATGGTGTCAAACATGCGTGTTTGGTACTGTTCTTATTCCATTCCATGCATTACAATGAGCCCGTCCTCCGATTTCTACCTCCATCAGCCTCCCCTGCCTCACAATGTATGCAGTAGAACTACTAGAAGAAACACCACAGCACTCTTTCAATTGGGATTCTCCATTGAAAATGCTTTTAATCTAGGACAAGGATTAACCAAGGTCCAGGGGACCGGCCCTGTACGTGCAAAACCACGGGCATCCGGTTCTGAGTCTCAGAATAGCCTAAAAAATCATCATGTTTTCACGTCATTGTGATGATGATGATGGTGGTGGTGATGATGATGATGATGGTGATGATGATGGTGGTGATGATAATGGTGATGATGATGATAGTGATTATAATGGTGGTGATGATGAGGATGATGAAAATGAGCATGGTGATGGTGATGATGAAGAAGATGATGATGATGATGATGATGATGATGATAATGATGTTCAGTGATAATAGAGGTGATTTTAATGGTGATGGTAACATAACGTATCTGTATTATATTTGTCTACTGTGCAGATAATCTGAAGGAGAGTAAAACCCATGTACCCCTGGACCCAGAGACATTAAAAGAGATAAGCCCGGAAAAACATGAACAGAACTTTAGAAATTGGGGTTTGAATCTCACAAAGTCTTTTGAGACGTGGTGTGAGACATTGGATGAGAGCTCCTTCAAAAGCTATTGTAAGTAACAATGCTATTACATCATAATGTAAAACACCAGTGGTGGCTGGTGGAGGTAGAGTGTTTGATACCATTCCTCATTCCATCCCATGCATTCCAATGAGCCCATCCTCCGATTTCTACTTCCACCAGCCTCCCCATGTAAACATGTTCCATTGAATGCAATGTAACACATGGTTTGTGTTACTGTTTTCCAGTATCCTGGGTAACCACACATATTTTCCCACTGATTGTGAAATGGGAGTGGGGAACAACCAACAACTTCCTCCACAAATATCAAGGTGACCAAGCATGACCACATCTACATACTTTCCACAAATATTTAATATATATTTAAATATATATTATTATTTCCACAAATATCTAATATATATTTAAATATATATTATTATTTCCACAAATATTTAATATATATTTATATATTATTATTTAAGTCTGGTTTTGAGATGAACATCTACCATACACTTAGTTTTTGCCTCCCCGAACCTCAAAATGCCAGACTCACTTGAGAAGTGGTAAAGAGCTGTATCTGTCCTTACAAGTACAAACAACATCTACATTGTACCATTTGGTACTGTGAGGCTCAGTTGGTAAACATGGCTGTGTTTCCATTCCAATATCATAGTTCTCTGGTGTTGTGATGCATCTTGTTGCCTGGTAGATCCTGCTGTCCCCCCAAGTCTTCAGTCCAACCACTGCTGAACATGTTCCAGTCAGATATGTTTTGGTCATCAGTTTCCTGGTGTTGTGATGTATCTTGTTGCCTGGTAGATCCTGCTGTCCCCTCCAGTCTCCAGTCCTCTCAGCACCTCTACCTGATAGACGGAGGCCTGATGATCAACGCTCCCTACCCACCGGTCCTGGGCCCCAAAAGAGACGTGGACCTCATCATATCTCTCGACTCCAGCGCTGGGGACATCTTTGAGGTGAATACTTTCCCCAATTCCTCCTCTTCCATCTTAGAGGTGAATACCTTCCTCTCTTCCATGTGTGTCTGTGTAACGTTTGTGTATGCTGCCTTCTTGGCCAGGGCTTTGAAAATAGAGATGAGAATCTCAACATGACTTCTCTGGTTAAATAAAGTCTGAATAAATAAGATAACAAACCTCCGCCCCCAGACTCTGCTGCTGGCCAGGGACTATTCACACAAGATGAAGAAGCCTTTCCCCCCGATTAACGACAGCTTGACGGAAGAGAAGGAACACCCGCAGGACTGCTACGTGTTCGAGGGTCAACCCAGCGACCCCACAGTCATGTACATGCCCCTCTTCAACCTACAGAACTGCAAAGGTGTATTTCTCTAGCCCTGTCTGAGCCCAAATGTTGCCCTTGAACCACAAGGATGTCCACTTGGTGTAATTGTAGACCCACCTGTTGTTGTTCTTGCTTTCTTGATGTGAGTTGAAGCTACACAGATCTAGGATCAGCTCGCTCTCCACAAACCCGAACCGTATCCATTAGTCGGAGGAACCCAAAACTGACTCAAGACCAGTGTCTAGGCCTAGGGGGAGACTTCACTGTACTGTCTTCATGTGTCTTCATCACCAGGGGTTAATTGCATAAACATGGACCTAGACTTTGACTTAAGACTCAAACTGTTAGTCAGACGTCAGGATAGACATCAAGTTTACATAACAAGTGTGCTTTTTCACAAAAAGCCTGTTAAAAGTGACAGCATAAAAGTGACATACACTCATCTAATTTAACTCCTGCTGAAGTACTACTTACAGCTAAAATAAGGCTGCTCTAAGCCCATAGGCCAGCTTTAACTAAGGTTATGCAACTGGCCCCTGCTCTTTGTTGTCCTGTCTAGATGAAGAGGAGATCAGGAAGGAGAAGGAAGAGTATGCCACGTTCCAGAACCCCTACAGCACAAAGAAGATGGATCATCTTCTCCAGAAGGCTCGTCTCAACATAAAGAACAACAAGCAGAAGATCCTCAAGGAGATTGAGAAGGCTGTCCAACGTAGGCAACTCAAGAGGTGAGGATGTTTATGAATGAGGCAACACGGAATGGTGGTTCGTTTCTTTGAGGTGAAGCCAAAGATTGTTTCCTATCTTCAGAGGGACAATAGAGTTCTATTCTATTCTATCCCGCTCTATTCTATTCTGTACAACACTAATCTATTCTATCATATCCCATTCCATTCTATTCTATTCCATTCTATTGTATTGTATTCTATCCAATTCCATTATTTAGGATTAGGGTTGGTGGTATTCCATTCCATTATATTACATTACATTACATTACATTACATTATATTATATTATATTATATTATATTATATTATATTATACGCCATTCTATTCTTTTCTTTCTATCATTCTCTTTTTTTGTCTTCATAGGGAATCCAAGATGCCCAAGATGCCTTAGCTGAGGAACTGCTGCACAACAGTTGACAGGCCAACTCCCGACCAGACCAGTCATGGTGCAGTAGCCAACTATCACCACCAGAGGGCTCTACATGCTCACATTATCCGTCATTCATACGCCGACTATAGTGCGTCTTGACACAATCTACTAATGTTGTGTATTAGGTTTGCAAAATATGTGGTTGTGTTGAAGTCTAGTGGAAATTATGAAATTGCAGTTTTTATTGTGAGTTAATATGTCGAATAAATTCCAGCTACCAAACCTTCGGCCCTTCAACTACTTTATTGTGTTTAAATTCATTATTACATCGTGATAACGGCTGCTTGAAACCCTTAAACCGTATCTGTGGTTACCAGATCCGCTTGACCACTTTTACAGCGCAGCGCGTTCTTGTGTGCGGTGCGCAGCGCAGTGGCAACTTGGGACCATTCAGAGAATGTCACGAGTTAGCAAGTGATTGGAGTTGCCTGCTTTGCCATGGGTCGTCTGTAGACATATTCTAAGACGCAGGGAGATATACCGTAGGCTATATTGATAGAACGACTGACGAAGGCGTATAAAATGGATTATATAAAAAAACACAGTTGAGCGGTCGGGGTTCTGACGCGCGGCGAGTCTATATGTTGGTGAAGCGCGCAAGAAACGGGAGATGTGACAGCTTGGAAAGAGGACGGGATTCGCGACAGGTCTGGAAGATGCCAGATCAAAGTTTGGCGTCGACGAGAACTTTAAGTTTACCTTTACTAAGCTTTTACAAAATGGACTTGGAGTGAATGAAGAATGCATGTCGTTTGGGAGATTTTTCTGATTTTTCAAGCATATTTCATCTCCTCCACATCAGGTAAGCACGCGGTGGGTTATTGATGCGCTTCAGCTCACGGCTTCGGGTTTGACACAAACGGAAACGTTTCGGTAGCCTAATATGATAGGGAACCATGAGTAAACTGTTTCCCATTGATCTCTTATAGTCCTATTATAGGGTTATAACAATCATCATTATAATCATCATCATTATAATCATCATCATCATCATCATCAATACTCGGGCACGAGTGGATCGAAGTAGCCTAATAGTTATCGCAAGGTGGGAGCGCGACAAAACAGAGTTTACTAAAAGGTCAAAAAGCAAATGATGACGATTTACTGTAAACCGTCTTAGTCATATCATATTTGAGTTAAGGATTAGGGATTTGTCCCTCCCCCACTTTGGTACACATAAGGGAACATTTTAATTTGACCAAATCTGTTCGCATCCGTCTGTCAAATGTGTAATGCCGAGATTATAAAACAACATTATCAGCATAGTAGCCTACATCCAGATGCTCCTTTTATGATATATGCATAATTTATGGATAATATTCAAATTATATATGAATATCAGTAGGCTATAGAGTTTACCATACATCATGTAAACACAAGTATATGTTGTGTGCTCTCTCTAGTTATTCACTTTCTATGAGAAATATATTGTTCACACCTATGTTACATCTTAAAACTGTCTTTATCTTTAAATGCCCCTATTAAGTTCTTCTTCAATTGTATTCTCCCAAACTGTGGTTGGTTTATACAGTAGGCTAATGTGTGGTAATTTAAGTGGGTGATTCCATTCCGTTATGTAATTGTAGCCCCCAAGATTAAGTTATCCTGTAAACTGTGGTTGGTTTATAGCTAGTACCAGCTAGCGAAGGTGTGTGGTAACTTAAGTGAGTCATTGTAGTAGCTGATTGTTCTCCCACCCCCCCGCAGCCCAGCCGATAGCACCCAAGATTCACGACGGATGGTGGGCGTACAAAGACGCAGTCCAGGGAAGCTTCGTTCCAGGTACTTTCCACGTAACAAACTCACTGTGGTAACGTTGCTCCATCATCCCCCGAGTCACGGTCCAAACAACGTTTGTGTCTGTGACCGGTTGCGGTGTTGAACAATGAGAGAGCGTTGTGTCTGCAATGTGTGTACGGAATCTCTCCGGAGTGTTTCCTGTTGGTCTGCGGAGGAAGACACAACATGACAAGTGTTCCCAGGTCACAGATATAACATGTCAAGTGTTTTGGGAACACTTGTCATGTGATATGTCCGTGTTTTGCGAACACTTGACATGTTATATCCGTGTTTTGGGAAGACTTGTCATGTCCTGTTATGTCATCTCCCACAGACCAACAGGAGACAGACAGAAGCATCCCATGGGGTTGTGATAATTGGGTTGTTGTTTGGTTGGATGTTGGGCTGTAACGTTGCTAAGACAAGTGCTGTCTCTCTCTGTCTCTGTTTTTCTCTCTCTCTCACACAAACACTCACACACGCACACAGGCACTCAGTCTCTCGTATCCCCCCCCACCCTCTCTCTCTTTCTCCCTCTCTCTCTCTCTCCATCTCCCCCCCCTCTCTCTCTCTCTCTGTCTGTCTGTCTGTCTCTCTCTCTCTCTGTCTGTCTCTCTCTCTCTGTCTCTCTCTCTCTCTCTGCAGTAGAAGCTTTAGGTTCACTCTTCTGCAAGCCTTATGAAAATTTGATCACAGTCCTGTCATCTTGTCAGCCTGTCTGTCTGTCTGTCTGTCTGTCTGTCTGTCTGTCTGCCTGTCTGTCTGCCCATCTGTCTGTCTGCCTGTCTCTCTGTGGGACCTGTCTCCTCTCCTTACACCCCCACTACCAGTAACAGTGTGTGTAGAAGGTTGAATTAGCAGTGGAAGTGTTTGTAGAAGGTTCTAGAATGCTCCCTGACCTTTATGTTCTGTCTCCTGCTGCTCTACCAATGAGAGGACTCTGAGGTGTGTGTGTGTGTGTGTGTGTGTGTGTGTGTGTGTGTGTGTGTGTGTGTGTGTGTGTGCATGCGTGCGTGCGCGTGTGTGTGCGTGTGTGTGTGGACTCAGGAGGGGTGGCCTTTTTCAGACTGCAGGGACACTGTCTGTAAGACCTTTCTCCTTTCCTCTCCTCGACTTTCCTGTCTTCTCCTCTCCCCTCCTCTCCTCCCCTTTCCTGTCTTCTCCTCTCCTCTCCTCTCCTTTCCTCTCCTGTCTTCTTCTCTCCTCTCCTTCCCTCCCCTTTCCAGTCTTTTCCTCTCCTCTCCGCTCCCCTCCCTTGTCCTCCTCTCCTCTCCTCTCCTCTCCTCCCCTCTCCTCCCCTCCCCTTTCCTGTCTTCTCCTCTCCCTCTACTCTCCCTCTCCTCTCCTCTCCTCTCCTCTCCTCTCCTCTCCTCTCCCCTCCCTTCTCCTCCTCCCCTCTCCTCTCCTCTCCTCCTCCCCTATGGAGGCTAGCCAACGTGGTATTCTTAATTGGATTTTAGCCAGTTTTAAAAGCTACTTAGTCAAACTTGCACAGAGAGGAGAGGAGAGCTAGTTGCACAGTCGAATTCATTTAGTTTGGAGGCATTTAATCAATAAAACAAATGTTATTTTTATTTGTAAAAACAGAGAGAAAATCACTTGGATATAGATTTTAACATGCCCTCTTGTAGCATGAGAAAGGTTATTTGAGTAATTTGAGAGAGAGGGGGAGAGAGAGAGGGGGAAGATAGAGAGAGTGGAACAGAGAGAAGGAGAGAGAGAGAGGGGGAAGATAGAGAGAGTGGAACAGAGAGAAGGAGAGAGAGAGTGGGAGAGAGTGGAAGAGAGAGAGAAGGGGAGAGAGAGAGAGAAGGAGAGAGGGGGGAGAGTGAGGGAGGGAGAGTGGGAGAGAGAGAGTGAAGGAGAGAGAGTGAGGGAGAGAGTGGAAGAGAGAGAGAGAAGGAGAGAGAGTGAGGGAGAGAGTGGAAGAGAGAGAGAGAAGGAGAGAGAGTGGAAGAGAGAGAGAGAGAGAGAGAGAGAGAGAGACACTCAGAAGCAGTCACAGATCTTACTTGTAGATTGTTGCAGTAACACATCTCTGGGTATTATTATTATTTGTGTGTGCTGCAGTCCTGCTAAACTAGGTCACCAAGATTCTGATCACAGGCAGATCTGTCTCTTTCGCACGCACGCACGCACGCACAGAAACACACAGACACACAGACACACATACACACACACACACACACACACACACGCCCTTGCGGAGGCTCCTCCGAGGGCCAGAGGGAGAGGGAGAGAGAGAGAGAGAGAGAGAGAGAGAGAGAGAGAGAGAGAGAGAGAGAGAGAGAGAGAGAGAGAGAGAGAGAGAGAGAGAGAGAGAGAGAGAGAGAGAGAGAGAGAAGCAGCAGCAGCCTCCCCCCTCCTACGCAGTCAGAGCACCGGAGCAGAGTCGAGCTATACGAGGGAATTGAAATGGAAAAGGGAAGAAGCTGAAATGGAATTATGATTACGATGCTCTCAATAATCTTTTGATGGTATTACAAGGTCCATATTCACTTTACGTGTCCCGCTCTCTCTCACTCTCAGCGCTAACAACGTTAAAGTCCTCCTCCTCATCTCCCCCACCCACACCCTAATGTGATGAGCACACATATGTCCTGTCGTAGAGCTGCGGTTATATCTCTCTACCTGGGGGGAGGGAGGGGGGGGGGGGGGCTGCACATGGTGCTATTGTACAGTAACATCAGTGTGTGTGTGTGTGTGTGTGTGTGTGTGTGTGAGAGAGAGAGAGTATTGAGTGTGAAAGCAGCATTGCATGGTCCTCAATGTTTCAGCGTTATATGAATATGACTATTCCTGTGACTGAGTGGGTTCGAACCCAGGTCTTCCTCTCCTCTCCTCGCCTCCCCTCTCCTTTATCTCCTCCCCCTCCTTTCGTCTCTCCTCCTCTCCTCTCCTCTCCTCTCCTCCTAAAGTAAAGTCTTTAACGTTAAAGTGTTAGAAAAGCAGTGGTTTATTTCTCGTCATGCCCAGATAAGATGTGTTGTTGCTGAGAGAGAGAGAGAGAGAGAGAGAGAGAGAGAGAGAGAGAGAGAGAGAGAGAGAGAGAGAGAGAGAGAGAGAGAGAGAGAGAGAGAGAGAGAGAGAGAGAGAGAGAGAGAGAGAGAGAGAGAGAGAGAGAGAGAGAGAGCTCTCGAACGAACGAACGAACTTTCTGGAGCAGATGGAGTGTAATCCTTCATGAAGATGGATGATGAAGAGGTCAGGACCTGGGGATATTATCGCTGGTCAGGACAAGGTTTACATGGACCCCCCCCCCCCCCACACACCCACACCACCACCCTCGGATCCACCAAACTATCCACAACCACCCTCCACCAATCCTGCATTCTTACATTTTCTGTTCATACCTCTCAATAAATATCACATTCAGCTGTAGGTGTGGTCTGTTCACTTGTGGATTGTACTTTCACGGATTACTCCTTGATTATTGTTAGTGCTACTGGAATGAGGAATGGTGTCAAACACACCTGTGTTACGTCTTAAAAGCAGCGTTGTAGCAGCATCGTTTATTGAAGGACATATAGTCTAGCATGTTCTTCCTCATAGTCTTGTGCGCCAGAATCTCAATGGCTCTCCTCCACCCTAAGGCAATAACATGGCACCGTATAAGGTGGAGAGTGAGTGTGACTCGCTGTACTCTCGAGAAAGAGAGGTTCTTCCAGATCCAGGCTGCTGTCTATTGTGTGTTTGATGCTTGTCATCATTGTGTTAGAAATAGAAACAAGACTGGGAAGGCCGGTGACTGGGAAGGCCACTGAAGAACACTGAACAAGAATATTTGAAATAGAAACAAGAAAAGAAAGAGAGGTTCTGTTTCATAATACAGGAGGAGTAGGGGGAAATACACCCCCATAATAGGAGGGAATATATCAATACACCCCCATAATAGGAGGGAATATATCAATACACCCCCATAACAGGAGGGAATAGAGATGACTGTCTCCCAGTGTTTGGCAGGAATGTGACCCATCAGACCAGTGAAGGCTGATGGAGGCTGGTAGAGGCTGGCGGAGGCAGACATCGGAGGACGGGCTCATTGTAATGCACGGAATGGAACGAGGAATGGTATCAAATGGTATCAAACAAATGTGAGATTTGATACCGTTCCTCATTCCATTCCATGCATTACAATGAGCCCGTCCTCCGATGTCTGCCTCCCCCTGCATCAGTCCTATCCTGTCCCAAGATGTCCCGTCGCCTGTCTGATGGTAAACTACTTGATGGATCATTTCTCCTCTCTTCTCTACCTCCAGTCATCCCTCTCTTCTCCTCTTCTATCCATCAGAACCATAGGAAAACACTCCCCAGGTGTCTGGTCTGCTCAGAGTCCAGCAGAGTGAAAACGTCACCTGCAACCTGCCCCAGTTCTGTCTGCTACATTGCTCTCTGAGAGGCTACCTGGAAAATTGGAAAATATAATCCCATGAACAAAAGGGAGGGATTTTCCTGGTCATTTTCGGTGTAAATCTGTGGTTATTTAAAGGTTCCCCAACAATCCACGCAAGCCGTACAATACAAAAGTCTAGACGGTTGAAACCCAACCCAATCAGGTACAACAAGCAAGGCCGTGCACAGAAAGACAGGGGTTGTCAGACTACACAGGTTTAACTCTGCTCTTTAGTCAGTGACATGACATGTTGTTTAGACAGGAGTACACACACACACACACACACACACACACACACACACACACACTCACCCACACCCACACACACACACACACACACACACACACACACACATGGGCTGTCAGTGTTGCAATGCCATGCGATGGGCCTGTGGCAGGGCAAAGGGGTAGGGGCTGTTGTTCCCTTAATGTGAGCTATTTCCCTCCTCTCTCTATAAACCTGTGTGTCTGTATTACCTGCTGCCACATACACTCACCGAACACTTTATTAGGAACACTATACTAATACTGGGTAGGGTCTCCCTTGGCTCTCAAAACAGCCTCAATTCTTCGTGGCATTGATTCCACAAGATGTTGGAAACATTCCTTTGAGATTCTGGTCCATGATGGCATGACTGCATCACGCAATTCCTGCAGATTTTTCAGGTGCACTTTCAAGCTGTGAATCTCCTTTTCTACCACATCCCAAAGGTGTTCTATTGGATTCAGATCCGGTGAATGGGAAGGCCACTGAAGAACACTGAACTAATTTTCATGTTCATGAAACCAGTTTGAGATGACTTTTGCTTTGTGACATGGTGCATTATCATGCTGGAAGTAGCCATTAGAAGATGGGTAAATTGTGGCCATGAAGGGATGCACATGGTCAGCAACAATTCTCAAATAGGCTGTGGCATTCAAGCGATGATTGATTGGTATTAACAAAGTGTGCCAAGAAAACATTCCCATTCCCACACACCATTACACCACCTCCATCATGAGAAGGTGTACAGGTGTTCCTAATAAAGTGTTAAGTGAGTGTACGTTTCTATGTTGCTGTGGTGGTGTCGTATAAAGTTCCTAAAACTCTCCATCAAGCCTCTTTTGCCTGGGAATGAAACATGACTTGCTGTGTAACCACATTGCTGCTAGAGCCAAACAGTAAGCAAAAGTGGCCCGAAATAGCTGTCATATTTCAAATGGACTGGGGCTTGACCCAATGGGAGATACTTATTTGCAGCAAGGCATTTTGTGGTGTCCTCATCTAACACGTATTGCGTGCGTGCGTGCGTGCGTGCGTGCGTGCGTGCGTGCGTGCGTGCGTGCGTGCGTGCGTGCGTGCGTGCGTGCGTGCGTGCGTGCGTGCGTGCGTGCGTGCGTGCGTGTTCTCTATAAGGGTAAAGGCAGGCTCTGGGTTTCAGTCCTGTTCTAGAATGTTCTAGGCTGCACCTGCTGTATGCACCTGCTACCTGGCCCGGAGTATACCTGAGCACAGCACAGACCATAGACAGAGTCAGGGGATTCACAGACCGTAGACACAGACCATAGACAGAGTCAGGGGAGTCTCAGTCCTGCTAATGTTAGAATGAAACAGAAACACAAACGCATGCATACACACACACACAGACAGATAGACAGACACACAAGCGCGCGCACACACACATACACACACAGACTCTTACTCCATCTCTCTGTCTTGATAGAAGATTCAGCCTCCCAGTTCATGCATGCACACACACACACACACACACACACACACACACACACACACACACACACACACACACACACACACACACACACACAGAGCCAGTTCAATCTCCTGATGAAAGCCTGATAGAGTATCACGTAGGCTTGGCTTTGCTGCCTCATCATTTATTCTGAAGCTTTTACTGCTCTTGCTCAAATGACCAAATGAGCAAGTCAGGGAGAGCAGTGAGATGAATTTATGTAGCAATTAGCATTGCATTTATTACAGTCTATCTGTCATGCCACTTCAGCACAGGTCTCTGTCGAGCATTATGAGAAAAAGGAGATGCAGTAGATACAAGATCCTTTCATTACCACACAGATACAAGATATAGGATCCTTTTATTACCGCAGATACAAGATCCTTTTATTACCACACAGATACAAGATACACAATCCTTTTATTGACACACATATGAAGATACAAGATCCTTTTATTGACACACAGATATAAGATATTTTTATTGACACAGATACAAGATACAAGATAATTTTATTGCCAGCCAAATACAAGATCGATTTTTATTGACACACAGATACAAGATGAGCCCGTCCTCCGATTTCAACCTCCACCAGCCTCCCTTTGTATAAGAGACAGTAAAAACTGTCATGCCCTGACAACATCCTTTAGAATCAAAGGAGCTGAGAGGGGACATTCTATCACGCCGTGTCAGTTGAATACTCTCCATTCCGTGCTGACCCATCGCCACCGAAAGCTCCTAAAAGAGCATCAAGTACAGTGTTTCCAACGGTGTGGTTATTAAATACAACACAATACGGTATAATTTTACATTTACATTTTAGACATTTAGCAGACGATACAACAAGTACATTTGTCTAAGTAAGTGAATCATCTATACATCAGTCATCATAAGAAAAACAAATCTATGCTCGGACCAGGGGCCATTGGCAGTCACAATGCTAGAAGAAGGAAGAATTACTTCTTTTTTTTTAAATTTACATTAGAGAAACTGTACAGGGGGATAGTGGGGATGAAGAGGTCTTTAGGAGGGACAGTCAAGATGTAGCCTGAGGAGATGGGTCTTCAGTCTATGTGTACATTATGTGTGCAATGACTGTGTAAGTGAAACGTCTCTCCCCTCCCTGCGAGTTGTGTACCAGGGGAGGCTGGGGGAGGTAGACATCGGAGGACATTCCAACATTGTAATGCGTGGAACGGAATGAGGAATGATATTGAACACAAATTCCTTCCATCTCTCACTGTAAACCTCTGATAACACCAAGGCATTTAATGAAAGAGAGGGAGAGAGAGAGAACGAGGGATGGAGAAAGGGAGGTGCAGTGTCCTCATGTACATCCTGAAGTAGTCATCGATCATAAAGTCCACTTAGCAAACAGGTTGGTGGAGGTAGAAATCGGAGGACGGGCTCATTGTAATGCATGGAACGGAATGAGGAATAGTATTAAACACATACAGTATTCTCATTGTCATTCTCAGTATTCAGCATCTCATGTGAGTGAGAGAGGAACACAAGGTTGTGACATCATCGAGGTTTGACGACAGACAGTGAGATGGGTCACGTGACCTCAGAACAGTGTCAATCATGTCAGAGTATCCTGCTCTATAGTAGTGATAGATGGCCAAGACCATCATGTAGCTTAATGTAGGCCAGTAATCAGAGTTTAGGCTGGCTACTGCACCTCCTTGTTGATTCCTCTCTCATAACACTATTTCACACTCTCGTGGCTAGCTGATGCGTAGCCGTTTTGCTAACTGGTCCGCTGTACTGTAAACTGTCTCTCTGAAAAAGGGATGTTACTCACAAAGAGGCTAACCAGGATAAATAAAGGTTAACTCATTTAGTGCCAAGGGTGAACAAAGTCGCCAAAATTGTCAACCTTCTAGAGTGCCACGGGTGACTTTATTCACTTTATTCATCATAAATGATGATGCTTAATTTTGTAGCCAATCAAAGTATTGTTGCTAGGTAAATACCACATAAAACACTTGACACTCTAGGTCAGGGGTCACCAACCTTTTTGAACCTGAGGGTACTGAGTAATACGAAGGGCTATATTGTGCCGCTTTGCCGTCGCCACAGTCACCCCGCAAATGAGACATGCACACTTGTCTTTCAGTATCGTAAAAAAGAACTCTTCCTCCCAATCATTGTGAAAATGATAAGTTTTCTTTCGCTTTTCCGCCATGTTTTTCTTCATTTTGGGGGTAAAACCCGCATCTAGCTCCCCATTGTAGCTGCACTCGCTAGCTTGTCTCAGCAAAGATTGCGCGCGATATTGAACTTTCCAGACAGAATTCAGAGGTCAGAGTTCATAAAACATTTTGTTTTTTAAAAATGTATATTCAATATTGTCATTGCCATCAAATCTACATCAATGCAAGTGTTATTGATTCAAAAAGAACATCAACACAATTAAATACAAAATTAATTTAGAAAGAGCTCCATGGTGACTGGTGCTATTTTTAGAACATGTCCTGCGGGCGACTCACGTGGTCCCTGTGGGCGACCAGGTGCCCGCGGGCACCGTGTTGGCTACACCTGCTCTAGGTGGTGAGTGTTCCGGAATTCTGTGGCAGTTAGTGAGTTAAATAAATAACATATGCTGAAATTGATTCTGAGCAGTGTTTTCTTGTGTGATAGAATTTCATACAATACCGTGACCACACTTGGACCTGTGGTTAGTGCTGCTGCATGCACACTGCCCCCTATAGGCAGACAGGGGAATGTACGAGGATGAATCTTTAAGAAAAGACAGTGAATATAGTGTGTGTGTGTGTGTGTGTGTGTGTGTGTGTGTGTGTGTGTGTATATATATATATATATATATATATATATATATATATATATATATATATATATATATATATATATATATGGCATTTAGCTGACGCTTTTATCCAAGGCGACTTACATTGCAGCAAGTGCATACATTTTTCAATATATATGGTCCCAGCAGGAACCACAATCTAAGCGTTGTTAGCGCCATGCTCTACCAAATGAGCCACAGAGGACCACAAGGTTACAGGACACAGACAGCCCTAGACCACCTCCACACTGCCTAAACAATGTGTCACTGTCACTGACTAAAGAGCAGAGTTAAACCTCTGTGACCTCTCTTTTTTCTCTCCCTCCCTCCCTCCCTCCCTCTCTCCCCTCTCTTTCCCTCCCTTTCTCCCTCCCACCCTCTCTCCCCCTCTCTCTCTCTCTCTCCCTCCTTTCCTTGTGGCTGTCCAGCTGCTTTCCGTATCAGTGCTTTAATCCCCAGTCTGGCTGATATTTCGGAGCCCTCATCTGTTCCATGCTTGGCCCTCTGTCAGCCCTCTCCGTATGGGAGAACCCTTTGAAGAACCATTTTGGGTTCCAGGTTCCATGTCGAACCCCAATAGAGAACCCCTTACAGAACATGGAACCCGATATGGGACAACCGAAGAACCCTTTAGGAATCCGAGAATGTAGGCTTGTGGTCGGGCCCGTGGCCAGTCTAGCTGGGCCATGGCGATATAATCTGGTTGACGTCACACGCGTGTGTCTGTGGCAGGTCCAGGTCAGGATTGCACTCTTGGGGTCAGGGCTCCCACATCTGGCCTGAGATCTGACGAAAGAGACGAGGGAGGAGGGGTGGAAAGAGACAGGGGGGATTGCACTGGTGAGGTCAGGACTGCCACATCTGTCGCTTCCCCCCTGCTGGGCGGGCAGCGGAGGGAAGGGAGGAGGGGGAGAGAGCTAGGGGGTGAGAGAAAGGATGAGAGGAGAAAGGAGGATGAGAGGACGGGTAGAGAGTGTGTCAACCACAAGTATCATGGCAGGGAGAGAGGGAAGGGGGAAGGGTGAGGGAGATAGAGCTAGGGGGCGAGAGAGAGGATGAGAGGAGAAAGGGGGATGAGAGCAGGTGTAGAGAGAGTGTCAACCACAAGTGTCAAAGCAGAGGAAAGACTAGTTCAGCTTATCGCAGTTCAGTTTCAGAGAAAGCATTTATTTCAACTGGGGGTGGGGGGGTTCAGGGATGGAGGGGGGGAGTGCATTCTGTGAGTGTGTGTCTGTGTGTCTGTGTGTGTGTGTGTGTGTGTGTGTGTGTGTGTGTGTGTGTACATTCCGTTACCTAGGAGATGTATGTTTTGGGTGACTATGGATGATTCTTGATCTACATAATCATGCTTGGCTTCGCTCACATGGTCACAAGGTCAGCATACCACTCTGCTCCAACATCCACCATGTGCATTTAAATAGGTCTGCCTCTTCCTACTGTGGAATCATAAGAGAATCTAGCCTCTCTGATGATGGCACACATGTATTTAGCAGGGGAGGCTGGTGGAGGTAGAAATCGGAGGACGGACTCCTTGTAATGCATGGATGGAATGATGATTTAGTTTACGTCCAGTTTTAGCTGATACTTATTTAGTACAGTGCTGTATAAACCTATGAAATTATTGACCAAATTTAAAAAGTATAACATGTCCTAAATAACTGTGTTGTTGTTGTTGTTGTTGTTGTTGTTGTTGTTGTTGTTGTTGTTGTTTATAGTTCCGTCGTTCTGGGGCCTGGTGAACTCGGCCTGGAACCTGTGTTCCATGGGCAAGAGGCAGTCGCCCGTCAACATCGAGACCAACCACATGATCTTTGACCCCTACTTGACCCCACTACGACTCAACACAGGCGGCCGCAAGGTTAGTAGAACCATCTGGAACTGGTACTGTAGATATGGACTCGGTTAGTAGAACCATCTGGAACTGGTACTGTAGATATGGACATGGTAGAGGAGATTGGAGCTGTATTAGTGCAGTAGAACCTTCTAGAACTGGTAAATGTGGACATGGTAAGGAGATTGGTGGAGGAGATTCTAATTCTTTACAACCTTGGTTGTATGAGCAATTAAGTATTGAATATTTAATCTTGTAGCAGTAAGTCCATCTAGAATTGGTTGATATGAACTTTCTCCAGTCTTAAAGGAACTGGGCATAAGTTTGTCGGAAATCTTCCACCTCTAGCCACTGCGGCGAAATTCAGTTTGATGTTCCAAACAACAACATCCTACCTAATAATTATTTAAACCCCCGAAATGGACTTGCTGTGTCAGACATTATCTCTTGTGTTTCTGCATGCGTACATGATGAGTCCACTCCCCAAGAACACCCCTGGCACAAACAACATGTTTGTATACAAACCAAGTATCGGGTAGAACACACATTTTAGAAAGCTCTTTTGCGGGACTAAAACAATGTTCATAAATGAAAAATGTAATTTAAGGAATCTCATTCGATGAAGGCTACAGATGAAACATAGTCATAACAACCATTAGGAAGTTATTAGAATGCTTGATTATTACATACTGGACCTTTAAGACTGAAGATGATGCATTGACAATCTTTTGCCAAAGATTTGATTACAGTCAGGATTATAAGATTTGACTAACTGTACTGTGTGTTTGTCTGTTTCTAGAACTGGTAGATATGGAGAAGGTAAAGAGATTGGAACTGTAGGCTCCTCTTGAACTCATAGATATGGGTCAGGGGAGGCTGTTGGAGGTATAAATCGTAAGACGGGCTCATTAATTCGAAACTATTAAAGGTTAAAGGAAATTGCCCGAGAGTACTTAAAGGAATTAAAGGAAATTGTCTGAGAGTACTGTCCAAAGAAATTATTAGAACAACAGAAATGACTTAACTTCACAAATCCTTTCAGAGGGGACGTTTATTTTCTAACCCTCTTAGAGGACATTGACGTGGTGAGTTCTGTCCCCGATAGCAACACTCCCCTCCTCATCCCCAGGGGTCTCCTTCATCTGCCCGCCCACGCCCTCTCTTGCCTCGGCTGCCGTTTGAGTCTCTCCCTCCCATCCCCAAATGACCCGTAAACCAGACACTGTATATTATGGGATGACAGTCAGTCAGTTACTGAGTCAAAGTGCTGTTGTCGTGACACCCAACACCCAAACTAGACAGGCTCATTGTAATGCCTGGAATGGAATGAGGAATGGTAACAAACACGTCAATCACGTGCGATACCATTCCTCACTGCGTTGCATCCATTACAATGAGCCCGTCCCCTGATTCCTCCCTCCACCAGCCTCCCCTGGTAAGCTGTTGTTCCCCACGGGGCCGGAAAGTCCACTGGGGAATAGTAAACATCACTAATCATGACAATGAGAACAACAACAACAACAACAACAACAACAACAACAGACAGACATTCCCGTAGTTGAAATGAGGACAGAGTATTACTGAGCAAAAATAAGTAAAAGGGAGTCAATTGATTTTAAGTTTGAGTTAAGTTAGAGTTAGAGTTTTCTCATTGTAAAAGAGAATTGATTCTCAACTGAGCTATCTCCTTAAATAAAGGTGAAATACAATTCAAATAATAAGTTATAGATTGAGAGATGTTCACATTAGTTCAGGAAGGAGTGTGTATTTTCAAGAGAGAATAGGCTACATACATACAAACTAAAGACATTTCAGAAGGCCATCTTATGTCGGAGGCCAATGTAAAGAGTGGACACTCTCGTTCGCTATCTTTAAGGAAGCTAGTTTACTATAGTCTGAACTAGAACGAGGCCATAGGGACCAAAGGACTGGTGAGTGTGCAGAAGGAATGGGCTAAATGATCTTGTAAGTCTTGTTTTATGATTAATACTAGCCTGCATCTGCTGAGAGAGAGAGCGGAGAGCTTGGCCATCTGTCCTGGTCTGTGTGTTTGTGTGTGTGTGTGTGTGTATGTGTGTGTGTGTGTGTGTGTGTGTGTGTGTGTGTGTGTGTGTGTGTGTGTGTGTGTGTGTGTGTGTGTGGGGAGGGGGGGGGGACGGGGGGGTGGTGTGTGTGTGTGTGTGTGTGTGTGTGTGTGTGTGTGTGTGTGTGTGGGTTGTACTTATGCTTGTATGTTATTCTTGTGATGGTGCCCCTGTTTAGCATGCGGTTCAGGAACAGATTCGGACAGCTGAGAGAGGAGAGATGTTGAGAGACATCAAATATTCATCATACACACACACACACACACACACACACACACACACACACACACACACACACACACACACACACGAACTTTCAAATAAACTTACATTTTTTTACATTTTTTTACTAAACAAGATGAAAGCATTTCAACATGAAGGATCTGAAAAGCAATCATCCTTTGACAATAAAGACAACGACTCCTGAGCAGTGATATAGTGGAGCAATATCTACCACTTAAATAGACAACATGAAAGTCTGTTGATAAGACTCTGCATGAAAAATGACTCTGTTCCCAGACACTCTGAATTCACTCCAACACACTGACATTTGGTAATAGATTGTCTGTTGTGAAAAACAAGGACAGCGCATTAGTCATTTCCTATCTCACTTTCTCACACACACATGCACGCAGACACGCAGGCATGGTCACGCACACACACACATGCACGCAGACACGCAGGCATGGTCACGCACACACACACATGCACGCAGACATGCAGGCATGGTCACGCACACACACACATGCACGCAGACATGCAGGCATGGTCACGCACACACACACATGCACGCAGACACGCAGGCATGGTCACGCACACACACACATGCACGGATACCGACATACACACCCATGCACGCAGGCGCACTCACACACGCACACACGCACACAGCTTCTCATTAACACAGTTCCTCATGAAGAATTCAAACAAAGCCAGTTTACCAGTGATTCATCAGCATGTATCATAAAACATTCAGCGGGCAATAAGTGGACTCATCTCTGGAAGAAACACTTCGAGTTCTAACCGGTTCTATGCCGGTTCTCTGAAAATAGAAAATGATATTTGCAACCCAGTTCATTTAATCTCGGTTGAACCGAATTTGGGGGGCTCAGAATAGGTGGTGTTTATTTATAACGAGAAGCCATCTGACATCACAAGTTGGATAAAAGTGGAGAAAGATTAAAGTCCCCTAGTGCCTTGAGGATGTGAGGGATCCTTAATGAGATGGTTACACCTTTCCTCACCTCCTCGCCCCGTCCCTTCCCTCCTGAGGGAGGAGAGAGGGGAGAACAAAGTAGACATGAATACTGACAGCTGGAGAAGGGGGTGATGGGGAGAGGGGGAGAGGGGGAGAGGTAGGGGGGAAGTCAGGTCAGAGCCAGGTCATAGAGACATGGATAATTCTGACAGGTGTTAGTTATCCTGCCGGGTTTCGCTAGCTGCTGAGATGTTCCTACGATGTTTCCTATGTTCCTACGATGTTTCCTGTGTTCCTACGATGTTTCTGCGATGTTTCCTACGATGTTTCCTGTATTCCTACGATGTTCCTGCGATGTTTCCTATGTTCCTACGATGTTTCCTGTATTCCTACAATGTTCCTACGATGTTTCCTACTATGTTTCCCGTGTTCCTACAATGTTTCCTATGTTCCTACAATGTTTCCTGTGTTACTATGATGTTCTAGAGGTTGTCTGAGGTCCACACCAGCTTCAAACAGGCACCGCGGAGAGAAGAGTTAGAAGAGAAACAGCTTTAAGTTTGACATGTTTTATATATTTATCTGGTGGCTGGTGGAGGTAGAAATCAGAGGACGGGCTCATCGTAATGCATGGAACGGAATGAGGAATGGTATCAAACACAAATTCCTCCCTTCTCTCACTGTAAACCTCTGTAAACCTGATAACACCAAGGCATTTAATGAAAGAGAGGGAGAGAGAGAGAACGAGGGATGGAGAAAGGGAGGTGCAGTGTCCTCATGTACATCCTGAAGTAGTCATCGATCATAAAGTCCATTTAGCAGGGGAGGCTGGTGGAGGTAGAAGAAATCAGAGGATGGGCACAGTGGTAATGCACAGAACG